>NW_019524996.1:786526-792113 GCF_002814215.2 Seriola lalandi dorsalis | reverse complement strand
CACCCACCCACCGAGTGTGAGCTATATAAACTACAATAACAAAGTCTTGGCTATAAGGCTTATTGATGAGTGGGTAACTTATCAACATATATCCACTTATCACGCCTTATTTCTTCAGACACAGATCAGTAAGTCAAGCTGACACAAGATAATTCATTTATTCTATGGAAATTTCTCATTCGAGAAATGATGATGCATTTTGATGCAAAACCTTCATCACCTGATGAATAATGTCAGGGGAGTATTTTATTTTAAGATAAATTTGGGGCAAAATGGCTGCTTTGATTGAGATTATGTAAGACTGGTCCTGGCACAGCTATTACTGATTCATTTTACACACAGTGTCTACGTTTAGCTGCTGGGCATAACATACACCTGTCATGGTGAATGGAATAAATAGAAAGCTATATTAGATGAATAGGAATTGCTGACAGTTGAGGAAATCGGTTATTGAGTATTTAACCCCGGGTTTAGCCTGCCAGGCTACACTTGTTTCCCGTGGTTGTGTATTGCCTTCACAAGGGACACGTTTTACCAGAATACATCGTTACATTTTTCGAGGTTCAGTTGGGACCGGAGTTGGCAGCTGACTGGGAAAATCTGCCTGAGAGTCTGAACAAAGGGTCAAATAAAACACACAACCCCACCCCCCCCTTACCCTCGCTTCCTGTTTTGGAGCAGGAGGGGGGGAGGGTCGGTCCTGTCGGGTTGATTCACTCTGTCGACCTCCGAACGGTGGCGATCTTTGCCGAACTCGTGCACCGGCGGTAGTGCTGCTGCTGCTGTTCGTGCTGCGTGTCCTCGTCGCAGCTCCACCGTCCATCTCTGACACTGTTTCCATCATGGTGGACATTTTGTTGTTGATGTTCTTCGCCATTATGGGCCTCGTCTTCCTCTCCTACATCATCTACATGCTGTGATGATGAGGATGATGATGAGGATGATGAGGCGTCCCGCTCAGCGACACAGGCGGCCGGTACACGGGCGTGCGCAGGATGTGTGTTTTTCCTCTCCTGCATCCCTGGTTTCCATCATGGACAATGGTAAAGGAGCGTTTCATAGCGAATGATGAGTGTGATATTTTGCATGCATTATTAAGTGGTAATGTTATACAGTGTGGTGGTAATAGGAAAAAACTACAGATAGGATCAAAGTGAAATACTCCTGAGGAGGGCCTGTGCAGCTTTCTGTGTAAATGACACAGTTTTAAAAATAGCTACAGTCTCTAATATCTGTGGGAAATGATCGCACCACTGCACCTGAAGAAGCTAACCTGGAAATGTTTGACACCAGCTGCCTTGTGTTTCAGGGAGAAGAGCCAGGGCCAAGCCGTGATGGTTTCCCCCATCAGAGCTCTCTCAGGTGGGATGTGAAGAGCGGATCTCCCGCGGAGAGGAAAAACAAATGAAGAAGAGGTGGAGGCCAAACTCTCTCAGCCTCTCTATCCTCCCACTTGCACCCTGTCATTGTTCCCAGCCCTCCTGTAAAGGATCAGACTGGTCTGGCTAAGATCCTCCAACAGAATTTCACTCCAAGGTCCCCCACTTACTTACCTGCAGTCAATCCAACCCATGTGTATTTTCTATCAAGGCTGTGCATGCCCATGTTCCTCTGTAGAGGAGGAGAAATGTTACCTCTGCACAAGTCCAAAAAAAGATGGATGCAGGATGGTTTTTGTAGGTTTGAGTGTAGAATTTGCCTTTTTTATAACACTGTGAGCTAATTACTGGTCCCACCTTTGATGTGTAGTGTTCAGTTTAACAGTATTATCCATATGATTATCCATGTGTGGCCAACCCTTCTGTCCTCATAGGTTTTTTTTTAAATTTCATCAGCTTTGTGTTTTATCAGATGCCTCGGTCGGCTCAGCCTTCACATCAGTGTTAATATTACTTTATCATGTGTTGCCAATATGTTCTCCTCCTCACTGCAATCAAGATTCCCCATCAGGTCAGCGGGGAACGGGTCAGTAGAACAATAACTCTCACTTCAGTGGAAGTAAGAGGCCACACCATATCAGTTGCCCATGTTGCTCTGCTACTGTGTTTGTCTTAATAATATTTTGGCTGCAAATGACACTCATGAAGAGCGACTGTGTCATTTCACAAGTCAGTCCACTGTACGTGCTTTTCATTTTTACCACCAAACCTCATATTAATGATGTTCAGTTTACCGATGCACTGATGATTTACAGAGATTAATGACAGTATTTATCGATATGTCAAATAAAGATGATTTCAGTAAACTGAGTTGCTTTCTCTTCAGTTCATCACCAACGTCACTATATTTTTATAATAAATTATTCAGTTTTGCCAAAGGAAACGTTTCCATGAGCAAACATTTTTTTTAAGTACAAATATAAATAGGTGTTTGAATTACTTTTTTGGGGGTTTCACCTTATTGAATAAGAGGCCACACACAAGAGATGGAGATGGAGACACAAGAGATGGAGACAATAAACAGAGGATTAAAGCATGCAACAAAGGTATTTAGCTGGAAACGGCAGCCATGTTGAAAATGTCTAGGTCACCAGGCCACTATGCAAATATTTGTTTTCAAACTGCTCTGTTGAAAAGAATCTCCATTGTACTGCTCTGTAACAGTGCCTTTTGGATAGTTTGTGAGGCGACTGTCAGACACGTAGGCTACACTAACAACAAGAGACATTACAGTCAAAGATAACCTCAAACAATGTAACTCCTCATAGGACATTAAAATAAAAGTGACACAACTAGTGTATCACAAGGATTTGTCTCCGTGCCAGAACCTATTGTGGTAGTTATTACTCTGTATTTGAGGAGGGACACACATTGCTGTCTTCCAGTGGTTTCCAAAATTGAGTCATAGACCTTGAGGGGGTGCAGATGGTCTGCGATGAAATAAGGACTATTTTTGTCACGCTAATTTTGCCCCTTCAGTGCCCACAAAGCACATTGTTATGTAGCTGCCTCTGTAATCGTAACAACAAAAATAGCCCCACATGTTGTTATCAAACCTGAATCTGGTCTGAAACTCTATGAGCAGGAGCTGTGAACATGTTTTAACCAGTATACGAGCAGCAATGCATTTTCTCCTGCCCACGTTTATGCAGCTGAACTTGACCTCTGACCTCTGAAGGTGGTATTTGTATTATTAATTGTATTCACACCACAGTCCTTGTGTCTCTGGTAGCAGCTTTTAGTCAACGTCAGCTGCTCCAGGACGCTATTTCCTGTTGTCTCTTTGAGTTTGTCTGTGACAATAATCTGTTCTGAGCATAAAGCTGAGTCACGATGACACATTTTCTGGATTGAAGTACTCTGCTTCAACATTTCCTGTCAAATCAGACATACTGGCGTGTTGGTGGTGGTGGTGTGCGCAGCCATCATCTGTATCGGGGACTTCATGCTGCTTGTGCTCCTGCAGATGGCGCTGTTTACCTACAGTAGGCTCTCTGTGTGTTGAACTCTGCTCTCCCCAGATGTGTCGGCTACATGAGATGATGGGATGACAGCAGTGTGATTTCAATGTGACAGTCACAGTTGATGGAAAATAGCAGGTTCGTTATGTTTGGAATCATTCACACACAAATTAAGGAAATGTTACCCTTTGTTTATGAGACCGGGAAACTGCTTTGACGTTTTTGTTTTTTTTCTCCAATAGATCGCATCAAGCTTATTCATGAGTTGTTATCTAAACATTATCTGAAAGCAATCTTCATTTGTAATTCTTGGTTTCATTCAACAGATAAAGCACTCCTCCCTCCTCCATCCTGTTGAGGGCTGTCCATCCCTCTCCAAGGTCACAGGTCAGTGGCTCCTTCTGCTCGTGGGTGGGATTCACTCATTTTGAGGATTTTATACAATCCCTTTAAGTAATCTTAATCTTTTAATCTTTTTTTTTTAAACTCATCTCCTGAACATATTTTTGAAAACCCACTGTTAGTCCCTGCTTAAAGAAAATAGTTCAACATATTTAAAAATATTTTCTCTCTTGCCAAGAGTTAGACGAGAAGACCAACACCACTCTACTGTCTGTGTGCTAAATGTGAAGGTACATCCTGCAGCTGATTAGCTTAGCTTAGCACAAAGATTAGAAACAGGGGGAAACAGCTAGCCTGGCTGATGTAACACTTCATTATACTTTTTTGGACAAATTAAACTCTTAAAAAGATAGATAGATAGATAGATAGATAGATAGATAGATAGATAGATAGATAGATAGATAGATAGATAGATAGATAGATAGATAGATAGATAGATAGATAGATAGATAGAAAAAGGTTGAACTATTCCTTTAAGGTCGCTTTGTTTGTGCCTCTCAGTCTCACCCTCATCTCCACCTCCTCCAACCACTTAACTAAAGCTTCTCCCACATGTGTGCAGACAGACCCACTCTGGGAAATAATCGGAATTCCTCTGCTGATAGTATAATCTACCACTCTCTCCATTACAATACGGCCGCTGTTCTGTCTGAGCACACACACACACACACACACATGCAGTCATCTCACTTCAAACTGCATCTTTGGCATGGCCAGATCAAATGACACTGCAGTGCTCCACAGCAGCGCATGTTCATTTGAGACAAGAGAATGATGCACTGAAGCTGGATTGTAGAAAAGTGTTTTTTGTTCGCTGCCCTGCATGTTGTGTGTGTGTGTGTGTGTGTCTGTGACCTTGTTGTGCTGCTGCTGTAACATAGACCTTCATTCCTGACCTCCGTGAACACACACACACATACACACACACCCCTTCCCCTCACTCACTGGCCTGCCACGCTGCTTCTAGCTACCATATCAGATCATGTCACAGCTACGCTATGTGTCCTGTCCATTGAATCAAAATAAGCCAGAACAGGTGCTTTATTGTTTCTCAGCTGCAGAGGCCCCTGGGTTTCCCCTGGAGTGGTATTTTTGGGCAGATGCAGTAATACAGGACGTTTTAAAAAGTGTTTGTGATGACTTTAAAAGGAAAAATCCACCCGGAGTGCACTCTGGCAATGCTTCAGCTGCTGGCAGCATACCTCGCATTTCTCTGCATATTTTGTTGTCTTCCCGTATTTTTTTTTACTTTTACGGATAACTAGTAAAATGTACACAATGTGACAGATGTTTCCAGTGTCTCTAGATCTAAAACATAAACAATGAACAAATCTCATTTTTTCCCCCCAAACTTTAAGCAATTACACAGGGAGCAATCAATTACAGAGGAGGCAGTGAATGCTCTGCAGCCACAAAATATGATGATTCAAATAAGTGGAGTGACTCTTACTTTCGCTCTACTTTTTCTTGCTGCACCCATTTGTATTCCACAACTGCAGGAAGCAATCAAGGGGTCTTTCAGGGGAATATTTAAGTAACCACTTACTTTAACAGACCTGGACAACATAGGCTGAAGAAAAGTGGAAACGCCAAGATCATAAATTACAGCATTTCATCACATGATAACTCCTGGACTGCACTGAACACAACAAATGGAAGAGTTTCCCAGTGTGGAGATGTTTTAAGTTGATGCCAGATGCATGCTGCTGCTTTGTAGTAACATCTCCCCTCTGTGGCACCTGTAACCTCCTGCAACCTTTTACGGGATGCCAATGAGATGGAGTT
>NW_019524996.1:785283-786381 GCF_002814215.2 Seriola lalandi dorsalis | reverse complement strand
AAGAAAGAGGAGGCAATGAAAGAGATGAGAAAGAGAGGAGGAGGGAGGGCTGTGGGAGGGCGGGGTGGGGAGGGGGTTGCCTCTGTGCTTAGCCATGGCCTTCAGCTGTGGAGTTCCTGTTGTTGTGGGGTGGGAGTTTCCCTCTGTGTGGACTGAGAGGGAAACGACAGAGGATGTCTTTTTCCTGGCTGACCAAGAATGCCCGGGCTTCGAGGTCTTTCCTCCTCTCGTGTGCGTTTCATACAAGTTTGTGCCAGTGTTCATGTCAGTGATACGAGCTGCTGTCCCTCTCTGTCACTGTGCACCTCAGCCACAGTAACACTGATGCATAAACATCTCTGGGGAACACATTCCTCCCAGGCGCACAGGGATGTCTGCTCTGGAAACACCCAGTCCACCCTCACCACAGCCTGAACTACAGGTCCCAACATGCTCCCCGAACAACAGGGGGCGGGGGCCATAAATCCTGCCAGCCAATGGCTTTGTGTCTGGGGAGCTGTGGTTGGTGTGTTGCACGGCAGCTGTTGTCAATGGCAACAGAGGTTTTCAGGGAAGCATGAGCTGGACAGCTGGCAGAGGGTCCCTCAGTCCTCTGCCGGGGGTCACATGATCCCCAGGCAGCCAATCCGAGCCCTCCGCCCTCCTCTCTCTCCCTCACTCCTTCTCCCTGATTTGCCCGCGCTGGCTCTCCTCGGCTGCAGCAGGAGGGGGAGGGGAGATGGAAAGAGAGGAGGGAAATGGAGACAGGGAGGGAAGGAGGGAGGGATAGGAGGCGAGGCAAGGGGCCAGCTTACACAGGGAACGAGTGAAAGAGCTCGCGAGTGAAAACGGAGAGCGGGAGCCTCTTCTCTCTCTGTGTGGTTATCTGGGAGATAGGTGAGGATCCCACGCACGCCCTGTTTTTACCCTCCACCCAGAGCAGCAGCAGAAGAAGAAGAAGAAGAAGAGAAGACATAGAAAAGGACGAGAGAGAGAGGAGCGTTTGGCTGCTCGTACCAGCCTGTCACACACAGAGACACAAGGAGAGACGGGATCATGCCTCTGTGGAGCGGCGCAGCAGCAGCAGTCGGCTGCCAGGCTGCCTCGCCTGTGTGAGGA
>NW_019524996.1:750283-780283 GCF_002814215.2 Seriola lalandi dorsalis | reverse complement strand
TGAGTTGGTCCATTTCAACCTAATGGGCCGGTTTGGCGTGCACAGCGCTCAGTTTGACATGTTTCTGACTTTAATCCACGACCCTCGCAGCCTGTCTCCATCTCTTGGGGTTAGTTTCTCCAACCTCCTCCTCCTCCTCCTCTTCCTCCTCCTCCTCCTGCTCCTTCTCCTTCGTCCTTGAGTCTCGACTGCAGCGTCCAGGTGCTGCCGGAGGATGTCGGTCTGGAATGAACATCTGTGCAGCTGATGCCTGCTGTTTCATTACTTTGATGTTTAAACAGGCCACAGAGATGCCCTACTGTTAGTGTGCACCACTGCTGCACATCAGTAATCAACTGTACGCTTCACGAGCCACTGACCTCCTGGCCTGTTTTTCCAGACTACTGAAGACGTGCTCCAGTTTGAATCAATGAGAAAATGATGTGACCGTTGTCCGTCTAGATAACAGAGCAGCGTTGATTTGGTGGCTCACACCCAGAACACACTGTTCCTTTACATGATGCTCCTTTTTTTTTTTTTTTTTTTGTTGCTTTAGTATCATCACCATAAATCCTGCGTAATCCCACTGATGGGGATAAAAATGACAAAGTCACCACAGTGCTGTATGTGAGGACAACTTCATTTTTCATTCCCCACCCTTATCCCACCTCGTCTTGCGAGCGCCGTACTGAGCCCCCTTGTGGCCTCCCGATGCAACTGTGGCTCAGTTTCTGTCTCTTTCAGTGGGATTGAGGATTATCTGTTTAGGGAAATCTCTGCAGTGACAAGCAAAGGGACAGATGGTCGTCTTTTGACAGAATTCAATCCAGAATAAGAAGGCGTTTGTTTGTTTTTGCTGTTGACACTGATGACAGTGCATATTTATGTTAATTCCAGCAGGGACTTCCATTACACTGTATTATCCTCATCTTCTCGTCACTTACTCATCACAGTAGAGAAAATACAAGATTTTATGTTTTTTTTTGTTTGTTTTTTTTTTTGGTAAATATCAGCTTCCAAAAAGAAATATCCTCACTCAGATTTATTTTCATACTTTCATGAACTTTTATATGAATTTTCAGTAGTTGTCACTTTTTATCAGCTTTTTTCTGTTCGTATCTCCGTCTCTGATTTCAGCCCAGGCATGAAGTCGTAAAGCAGAATTATATATAATATAATATTTGAGACCCACAGCAGTGTTCAGGATGCGTGGAGTAAATGTTAGTGCGCTGATGAAAACAGGGACCTCTGTGAAGGTTAAAAATCTGTTGAAGCATTCCTCTCGTGTGGCCTCCTGTCCTCCAAACCGAGAACACCCTGCTTTAAGGCCATGTCTAGACAAACTTAAATCTCAGTTTTAAGGCCGGTGGGGTGGGTGTGTGTGTGTGTGTGTGTGTGTGTGTGTGTGTGTGTGTGTGTGTGTGTGGGTGTGTGTAGGGGGGGGGGTTCTCGGATTAGGATATGATCTCCGCGAACACACAGGATTATTCAGTTTACTGTATATACTGTACGAGGCGTGGCTTTAAACTTCTGTTGTACCACAAATGTTCAGGAGATGTGTCATTGGCCACAAGAGTTTTGTTTTATTACAAGAGGATGCGTGAATATTCAAATGACGTCGGTGCACTGGATTGTTTTTTGTTTCTGTAAAACTTTTATTTAACCAAGTAAAAGTCTGGTAGAGATTAAAACCATGAAAAAATAAATCTTATCACACCCATAATAATGAAAATAATAATAATAAAAACTGAGAAATGCCAGTACACTGTCTTTGTAATGACAAAGTTCATGTTAAAATTAACTCTGCTCTCATTTCTGCGCTCACATTTTTCACAGTGAAAAAGTTGTATAAGCTTCTCGTAACTACAATGTAAAATTTCATATTCAACAACAACAATACATTTGATTCAACAATATTAACGAGAAGTAGCCATCCGGAAACATCCAGAATAGTTGAGCTTTTGACTGTGTGATCACATCAGGTTGCGGGATTTTTCCAAACATATTTAAAAACTTTTCAATTGTCCATTTTCCACTGTATACCCAGGGTGATGTATTGAGGAAATATGCCACCTATTCTCATAACATGTCATTCTAATTTTGTGAGTTATTTTAGGACGTTCCTGACTCATCACTGACCAGCAGAGACATCAGATATAAATATTTTTTGCTGATATCACAGCAACTAGTTCCCGCATGTGACTTGAAGGTGTATCTCATCCTTTGCAGCTCATTTCCATTGTGTTGCAGGAAGTGATGCTAGAGGCAGGAAGTGGAGCCGTGAAAGGTATATAGGCCGCAAACACATTTGGACTCTAAGAAGTGACGGGCAGCAGGAAGGAAACTCGCAGCGCTGCTACTGGAACTGCCAGCCTCTGTTTATTTTCACTCTCCGTCTCTCAGATGAGGTTTAGGGGAAAAGAAAAAGGTGGCGGTGGGGGCACTGCGGGGATGTCTTTGAGGAATGTGTGCCAAGCGTTTATAGTAACGGCGCACATTTATAGAAACAGTGGAGCACCCTGGATGTGATTCAGTCGTTGTTGTCGTCTGCGAGCTTTGAGGAACAGATGAATCGAGACAGACTGGAGACTCTGGGAACTGAATTAACTGGTCAATTGTGCAAACTGTGACACCTGAACATCCACCACTCTCCTTGTTAAGACTCAGGCTATTTCCTTCTCTTTGTTCCTTTATCTCAAACACTCCCACATGGCCGCTCTAATCAGCTCTCGCCGTGTTAAAGACCAGTGACTGGACCGGACAGAAAACTGCAGTTCATGTTTTGGGATGAGATAGTGTATCAGCTCGTACAGGAAGACAGGACAAGAACTGCCTTGGAACGGTTTTGACAACAGGCGTATATATAAAAAAAAACCCCAGTGAAAAATGAGCACTGAGCAGATGTTGACTCAAATGTCTGTATCAGTGGTGGAAACCAATGGAAACAGGGTTAAAACGGGGAGTTGAAGATGTTCTTAAATCAGTAGGGGCTGCAGATGTGGCAAATCAGCATGTCCAGTCAAAAGCACAAGCTGGTGGTACTCCTCTGCTTGACTGTGTGTGTGTGTGTGTGTGTGTGTGTGTGTGTGTGTGTGTGTGTGTGTGTGTGTGTCTGCGTTCCTGGCCTCAGTGAGTCATTCTCTCCAGTCAGTATCCTACCCAACAGAATGTCCTCTCACACAGCCAGAGCTCCGGCTCTAACCTGTGTGTGTCTCGGCAGATTCTGTGTCCACAGGCTCGTGGTTGTCTTCTGTTTGAGTTAACACGCTGCATGGGGAAGAATGAGCGAGGCAGCTGCAAGAGAGGGAGAGAGGGGAGGGAAGGGGGGGGTGGGGGGTTACAGTGAAATGCGTGGGGTGAGGCAGGGAGAGAGGAGGGGTCAGCAGGTCAGAGGAGAAACAGTGGAAGTGAAAAAGAAGAAATAAGGGTTAAACTGGTTTGTCATTATTATCCTTTTATAAATTTTTTTTTTTTAAATATCAAGACCGTTCACAGCCATTAGGTTCCTTCCTGACGTCATGAAAAACAACCAGGAGGAGTATTTGGACAGTTAACACACAGAACATTCAATTTAAAATAAAATAATGGACATTACATTAAAGTGCCTCGGCTTTAATCTGAGTAGGTTTACGTCAATACTGGAAGTACTGTGTGGGAGGTATAGGTCTTTTAACACAGTGCCTGAATTGCGAGGGTTGAAAAGGAAATGGACACTTGGCTGCTAAGTGCAGCACAAATCTATCAGAGAGATATCAAAGGTTGTTGGTTTGCCAAACTCAACAGTTGGGTACTTTCTAAAAAAGCAGGGCTACAAAGGAAAAGCAGAGACGAACTGGAAGACTGAGGGCCAACAAGTCTTGTGGATGAGCAGAAAATCATTAAAACCTCCTTCATGAGCAAGTAAAAGATGCTGTCCAAGATGTAGGCGGACATGTTTCCTCATCATGCTCGTAACCTCAGAGGATTCACCACAAGATACAAACCCCTGGTTAACATCAGAAACAGACAGGCCGGGCTGCAAAAACACACCAAAAGAAAAGTTCTGGAACAAACTTCTATTGATTGATGAAACAAAAATCTATCATTATCATGGAAAGAGGATATAAAAAAACCACCTCATCTGTCAAACATGGTTCTGGTTCAGAGCTGAAGGAGGCTGCAGTGAAGGGAGAGTATCATCAGATACAAAGCGTCTGACAACCTCAGTATAAAGGAAAAACAAAACTTTAATCGTGATGATTTTGTTTGACCTCATGAGTCCGTCCAATTACTTTTGAACCCCTAAACTTTGGACACTATGTGATTAAAGGGCCATACTGTAGCTCCCTCACAGTCCTTTTCTATTCTGATATAAACCCACTCAAATTAAAATAATTTATTTCCTAAAGCTTTTATTTTGGATTGAATGTGCTGAAGCACAGAGAGGAAGAAACTGTGTAACTGTACAAACACTTCCAGTCTGGGCTGTCTGCTTTTAGTCTGTTTACTTCAGGTCATGTATCCTTTACATTACATCTAATCATTCTGCAAACTATGTGTTTCAGCCTTGTTTCTATTATTCCAGACCTCTGCTATTTTCTGTCTATTATATAAAATCATAATCAGAGCTTTGAAACCTCTTCACTTGTGTAATCCATCACAGTGTTGTCAAAGATGTGCATTTGCTATGTAGAGCAGACTTTTTAAATTAAGATGCACTTAAACTGCATTACCACTCGGTGATGATGTCGCAGTCCAATTAATGCAGAATGTGATCGATTGCGCAACTCAAGCAAGTTCAAGAGTTTACTTATTCATTTTCATATTATAGGGTTGTGAACAGAAGTGAATGGCCACATTTGAAAATCTTCAGCAAAAAAAAAAAAAAAAGTGCATGATTAGTGAGCTAAAAGTTGCAGACACACTGGGACGGTGCTTTGATTTCGAATGCGAAATTTGTGTGTCACCTGTTTGCATTTTTGAAAATTTTGTGGATTTCCTGGGCTTCTGAGAATAAGATGAAAAGACTCTTCAAAATGATTCTGGTGCTGGAAAGAACAGATCCTCATGTAATCAGCAGTTCGTGCGGATGTTGGATGTGTCTGAGCAAAGGGACGTTCAAACCCACTTCTTCGGAATCGAAAACATTTCAAGTTTCAGTCTGCCAGTACAGTACAGAGGCTGTCTCCCCGTCTGGCTGGTCAGCTGTTTCCTCCCCTCGTGCCAGTTGTCCGGCCAGACAAAGAGGGCTCCTCCTGTCACACAGAGAGGGGGGAATTTACGGCTCTGGCTGGAATCCATGCAGGCCGGGGTCACCGCCGCCCCTCCTCCTCCTCCTCCTCCTCCTCCTCCCCCTTTCAAAGGAGTGCCACTGGAGCCTCTGTGTCAACAGGCAGTCAGAGACGAGCAGAGTGTGAGACGGACTCACATGTCTTCATCTCATTTGCTGTCACATAAATATCGTTGATTGACATTCGTGTCTCAATCGCTGGCTTACACTCGTGTGTGTTCATACATGCTTAGTAGTAAGCAGCTGGACGTTACTTCTTGAGCTGCAGTATATGTGAACATGCCTGCAGATATTCCTATAAGCTCATAGTCCACATTTTCTCCAGCTCCTCACTCTGACTAACCACTTGGAGCTTTCCCCGAACACATTTCACGTCACCAGGCCCAGACTGCGAACATCAGCTTCTTATTGCATTAGAGATGAGCACAGAGAGAAAGTTACTCTTTGTATTAGATCAGCTGAGAGCAGAGGATCCTGCGGCTCGCTCATTGTGTCTTCTTGGCTCGTAGCAGTATGAGAGCTCATCCAGCCACCTTCATTAAACGCAACTGTATCCAGTGGAGGGATCGTGTGGCCCCGCCTGACCGAGGGGGGAGCGATAGAGACTCTGCAGAGGCTTAAAGTAAATGATGTTGAAAAGATCTGGCAAGTACACTCCTCAGACTGAGAGTATGCGTGTGCAGAGGAGGGTGACGGGTATTTACTGAGAGGATGGACTCAATGAGTGGAGGGAAGTGGAGTGAAACAGAGGAGATATGAAAGAATTAGGGGGTAGAAGCCTTGGGGGGGGGTAAAGCTGGAAGAAATGGAGTGGCCATGATTAATAGTAGCATACCAGCGCGAACGCTATGTGAATTGGCCTAGAATGGGATGAGGGATGGCAGGAGATGCCCACCCACCATCATTCCCATGCAGCCTCAGCAGCGGGAAACTCGTCCCACCCAGGCAGGACCACTAGCCGAGCCTAGCCAATGGAAGGAGGTGGGAATCGGGGGGGGGGGGCTAAATAGGATGATGGTTGTTTGTGCGGTTGTCCTACCAGTGACCAGGCAGCATGTGTGTGTGTGTGTGATTATGTAATGACCGAAGTCTCTGGATGCTCCCTGCTCGTCCCCAGCCGGCCCTGGAGGGAAAGGGATCGGGAGGGTATTGCCTCACATCACCGTCAGATGGGGAACTTACTCAGTCAATCTCGGGGACATACCCAACGCCCGAGGCTGTGTGTCAGTAAATAAGGCTGACCCAGAGACGCAGGAAGTAAGACACTGCGAGCCGTCAAGTGCAGCATGGGAAATAAAAGACACTGCTTTTGGCAGGATGTGGATACAGTTACATCTCTTTCCAGCAACTTAAAATCAGCAATTTAAAATATGCTTATACCCACCTGCTTGAATGTGACACACGACACCTCACTGACAAATCTTGTCTCAGCCGACCAGCACAACATCAATAATAGAAGGGCCCATTTTGCTCGCCTGACAGGCAAATTGATGCGTTGCGTGAGTGTGTATCTGCATGCAATCTGGGATAAGATGTGGACAAACCTCAGCGCAGGAGGGGTGCACTAACATGGGATCATTCTTCCCACAGAAAAGTGTCAGGGGACAGACTGATTTATCCCTCCGTCCGCTGGAATAGAAAACACATGGGGTGCAGAGAGAGACAAAGAGGCTGCAGGGATAGATCCTTGTTTGAGGTCAGAGAGGATAGAAAGCATCCAGCTGTGACGGCGCTCACGCTCCTTGACCCCCCAGAAACAAGCTCCATGTACCTCGCTGTCTGTCTCATCACTCCCCTCTCTTTTTCTCTGAGACCATCTGCCCTCCTCTCCCACCTTAAGACCAGGATCTGCCTGCTAAGTCTCCCAGGGCTCCCACTCAGTCACAGCGGATTTCCAGCCTATCTGGCACTGAGCGAAACGACTCTGGCTGCGCTCTATGAGTAACCTGGAGGGGGATTTAGGACACATATGGTAATTATCCGTCTCAAATGGGAGATGAGCGAAGGTCAAGACTAGGACTTTCGAAGAGTGTCCTCTGTAAGCCTTTGGCAGGGATACTGTGTCTCAGAGCGGGCCGGCGGCAGAGGTTGGAGGCCGGGAGGAGAGAGTGAGCAGACAGAGGAGACATGTTGAGATGAAGGCTGAGTTGGCAGCTGCAGCTCTTGGCGTGGGAAGGGCTCCTGTAAGCTGCTTTTTTCCCCTATGACTCCGGTCTGTTTCCCCATAGGCAGGCAGGCTTTTGAAGTGGCTCCCTGATACTTGCACCCCTCAGAGTAATAGTAGCCACATGGGCCCCCCCCCTCCCTCCCCCCCGCCCATCTCCAGCTCTGAGCCAGCGCTGCGGCTAAAGCCCGGACCACATTTCTCCATTATTTTATCTTCTTTTCCTTTTCATGTTTCTCACTTTTATTCCATCTCCAGGACTGAAGCTCACATTTATACCCACCATACATTAAGTCACAGCTTCAATATGATGTAGTGTAACTTCTTAGCAACAGCAGCCTGAATGTCGCACTCTACGGATGAGTAAGCTTCCCCTGACTGTGCTGGATGTCTGTTGATTCATGTGGACAGTATTCATCTGGCTAAAAATACTATTCTGTCAACACTTTTCTGAGCATGCATGAATTATAGTCTCTTCTGATTGGGCGTGGAAGGAATTCTGCCATCAGTGAATTATGCTTTCAGTCTTTGTTTAGCTCCTCTCTCTTGCATTTGTCATGAGTCACACACCCACTCTGACTTTTGTGTGGCTTTTGTTGGGGGCAGTGATTTGTGATGATAGGTTATCAGGTTTTTAGTACATCTGAGATCATGTTGGATACATGTGTTTTCATTAATCGGCAACTAGTTTAATGATCAGTTATAGTTTAAGTAATTTTTTTAAGTAAACGTACCAAAAATGTAGATTTTTTTTGGCTTGTCCAAAACAGCATTTTTTACTGCTTTCTAAAACTTCTATCGATTAACTGAAGAAATAATCAGCAGCAGATTATTCGATAATGACAGTAATTGTTAGTTGTAGTTCTAGTAATAGTACAACTTTGAGACACTTTACCTGAGTATTTTCATTTCTTTCAGGATGATGCGTTTTACTTATAACTGAATATTTCCAGAATATTGGTGTTTTTTATTTTACTTCCGATTTGAATATTTCTTAAAACTTTATTTAAACTTGTTTCATTTGTCATACACACTTTAATCAATTGTTAATAGGCCCAACAGTAGACTAGGCTTATATTTACATCCAAAATGTGTCCCTGACTTTTACTTACTGTCCCGGTGGCATCCGTCACCCCTCCCAGCACCCTCATGTTTTGGTGCAGCCAGAGGGAGCCCGCACGCTTTGGGTTTGCCGGGCGGAGAGCACTCATTTACCCAGCGCACCCTCCTCTAATTTGACTCCCATTCCCACAGTGTCAAGTTAACCGCAATACAAATATACTATTTCCGGTCAGGTCTGACTTAAAAGCTTCGACTGAGCACTACAGAAGTTTTTCAAATGACATTTGAAGTGAATGAAAGAAAATTCAAAAATATATGTTATTAATGTACACAATTACATTGATTAAATGTCTGTTATTTCTTAAAGTGTAACTTATTAGTAAAACCTATGAGACATCCTATGAGACGCTCCACTAACTGCTTATATCCTATTTGTTGTTACCAGAAATATTCCAACACTGATTTCTTTGGCGCTTTTTCGGCTCCGCTTTTGTTGTAGTGTAGACTTTACTTTGAAGGCAGAGTCTCCTGACTTCCTGTGTGAGTGTGTATGTGTGTGTGTGTGTGTGAGTGTGTGAGTGTGTCTGTGTGTGTGTATGTGTTTTGACGCTGCTGCAGTCCGTTTCCAGGCAGGCCGAGCACAGACGGATTTAGTTATGTGCAACTGATGCGGTCTGGCGGAAGAAGAAGAAGAAGAAGTAGAGGAGGAGGAGGAGGAGGAGGAGCAGCGCAGGAGTGGGGGGGGGGGGGCGCACTGAAACAACGGGAACAGAGTGGGATTTTTTTTTAGGAGGAAGGAAGCTGGAGAAGTGTTGAACATATAAGTTTGTGTGTTGGAGCGGAGCTTTGTTACTCACAGCTCCCCCGTCTGCTCCTGTTGCCTCTCGTGCAGCAACAAATCTGCCTCTCCTCGTTGCAGCCAAACAGTTTCTGCTGTCCAATGAATGGAGTTGCTTTTTGCCTTGTTGGAATACCACCCTACTCTGACAACCACGTAAGTACACGGAGCCGACACCGTTCACTACACCGGTACCTGGGCGTTATTGTGTTGGACAGTCAGAGGTGCGGTGGCCGCCTGGCTGGTCAGAGAGCGTGATTTCCTAAGAGGATTACCACTAGTTTACATAGCCACTGTGTACACACACACTTCGCCGACGAACTGTACTGAAACCAAGTGTTTGATCAGTGTGTTTCTGCAGCTTTCGCTCACTTTTGTGGACGACAAGCGGTGCGCAGCCGAAATGAATTCAGCCGCAAACAAAACTCCTCCGGGGTCGCATTCAACGCCCGGGCTGCTTCAGTCTTTTGTCCGCCTCTGATGCATCAGGAGGCGGACAGGCTGTCAGTGTTGACCGGACGTCCCAAACAGGGATGATGTTTGGGGCGTGTGTCCGCGATTTCACAGATATAATATGAGAAATGAGTCAGTTAATTGGCTTTTATGAGACTGAGTCACTTTAACTTCGTTTTTCTTTTTAGCTGCAATAGTGAAGATGGAGGTGTAATAATGAGAAGATCAGGAAAGTGTGACTTCAGGCAGTGAACATCACAAGACCTCACAGCATCCTTAGATGTCAAGATGCCTCACTTCTACTTGCATTTACACTTCTCCTTCATGACTGTATGAGACATGCCTTCAGGCTATAAAGAGACATTTGGACCTCAGCAGTCAGATGATATGTTATGTAAATGTAAAAAAAAGTTGGTGGGTTTTCCCTCATCTACATCCTTCCTGTGAGTGAGTTTGAGAAATGCTTTGAATGATTCCCACTGAAGGAAACTTGTTAAAGACACAGATAGACAATGAATTCCTCCTGGACTGACTCCAGGAATGTGAGTGAGGCTCTGGTGTGTCATAGTGAAGTCATGAGGTAAGATATGTCAGCCTGATGGGCGGTGGTCTGCTTGTTGGAAGGAGGCATATGGTTTGGTATCCCTGGCGCTGTGTGTGTGTGTGTGTGTGTGTGTGGGTGCTTTGATTTCACCTCAGAGGGTCCTTGGCTCTGTATATCTGTGTGTGTGTAATGTGTATGTTTCATGGAGTTGCTGAGCTAACTGATGTTTGCTGTGTGCTTTATGAATGAGCAATAGGAGGAGTGTGTGAGGTCGTGTTTGCCACTGTCTCTCCTGTGTGTTGCAACATTGCTCAGTCTTGGTGCAATTAAGAGTTTGTCTGTTTTTTTTATCCACAGTTTTCCACCTACCTTTGCCCCTTCACAGCATCTCTTTCTATCTGTTGCTGTGGAGTTGATTCCCTCCAGCAGTGAATAACATTTCCTCCTCTGTGGTCACACTTTAATTGAACCTCTCTGGTTGTATGTCGCTGTAATAGAGCTGCGAGTTTTTCTTCAAACGCGTTGAATTCACTTTAATCTTTTCAATTTTACGCTTTTTGCATATAAAGTTGTAGTAAAACATTAAACACTTTGTAGTGAATGTGCAACAACTGCTGTGTGTGTGTGTGCGTGTGCGTGTGCGTGCGTGCGTGCGTGCATACCCACAAAACTATCATTTTGAGCCACAGGAACTCATAAAGCTCTGTTCAATGTGTGTAAATGAGCGACACGCTCATTTGATTGTGAGTGTATGTCTCTTTTTTACAGTGGCCTCTCAGCTGACCTTAACTTCTCTAATCTCAGTCCCTGACCTGTTTCATACCTGACCTTTGACCCCTGCATGTCTCAGCCAACACCCAGCTCATGTCACTCGCCCAGGAGAGAGGAATTTACCATTGTGGCAGCGGCTGAGTCGTACAGTAGATGGATACACAGACAGAAATAACCTGCACAGATTGTCTTATTATCTCTTCCCCGAGTCTTGTGATTGACTCAGGGAAGTCTTGCTAATCCCCTTTTTATGATGGAGCGATAAAGACCAACAGCGAGATGCAAAATGACTCTTGAATCTAATTCAATGTTTAATTTGTCAAAAAAGAGCCACAGAGTAAATCGGCCTTTGTGCGTCGGGTCAGCGTCGGAGCACGATGAGGGAAGGATGAGAGTGTCCGCGTGATGAGAGCAGTTGTGATGATCTCCAGTGGGACTGCTTTTAATGTTGTTAGGCGGCCTGCTCTAATGTAGCAGTGCAGGGTTTGTGGGTGAGATCAATGAGGCAGGGCGGGGCAGAGGGCAGGATGAGCAGCGCTCCCAATGTCTAATGCTGCACTGAGCCACGTGATGTCAGAGGATATTGATGACGGGAAACATGAGAGAGCTTTTATGAAAATCTTGGGCCGAGCCGGTCGATGTTAAAGCCCCTTTTTTGGTCCCTGCGGCACGTGTACCAGTTTGTCTGATACACTGCGGACTAACACAGTATTACCCTGCAGTCCGCACATGACTCACAGGCTGCTGATGACAGAGTGTTTTTTCTTTTCTTTTTTTTTTTGCTGCTTTTTGATCTTTTGAGCCCTGATAACAGAGTTGTCTGTACACTGAGGCCGGCTGATAGCTTCTGCAGGATCATTTGTAAAAGTCAAAAACGCCAAAGTCTGCTGATCCACAGCCTGTCCTGTAGTCCACGCTGTGCGCTTGCTGATCCAGCTGATCACAGGACAGCCAACTCAGAAAGGTTGCAGGCCTCAAACCACAGAGACCTTTATCTAGTCAGCAGGTCCAGGATCAGTTCCTGATCGAGGCGACGTTAACTGAGAACAGCTGTGTGATGCTGCAGAGGAAAGCATTTCTGTGATCACTAGCAGATGGCTTCACCACAGAGTAGGCACACAGCTCAGGCACCGATGCAATGCTTGTTGGAATGTATGTGATTTTTATATGAGCTGTCGTTCGTCTTTGTGCAGCAGGTCCTAGTTTCATATTCTTCACCACTGGTTCCAAACCTGATGGTCAGCTCATGGTCAGGATCAGTCTGAGGGGCAGCAAGATGATGAGCATAGAAATAAAACAATAAACTAACAATTTTTTTTTTATTATCCATCATTCCTTGATTGATTGATTCGTCTTTTTGTCTATAAAATGTCAGAAAATAGAGTGAAATTATCATCATAATTTTTCACTGCCCAAGTTGACATGTTGAAATGTCTTGTTTTATCCAACCGTTGAAAACCACAACCACAAAAAGAATTCAGTTCACCATTACAGAAGACAAAGAAAACAGACGGATGACATTTCAGAGGCTAGAAACAATGAATTTACTGTATTTTTTTGTTGATTCATTCTTTCATTTTCTACCGCTTATCCTCTAGTAGGGTCGCTGGAGCCTATCCCAGCATCTTCTCGGGCGAGAGGCGGGGTACACCCTGGACAGGTCGCCAGTCCATCGCAGGGCAAACACATAGAGACAGACAACCATTCACACTCACAGCCACACCTATGGTCAATTTAGATTATCCAATTAGCCTAGTCCCCATTTTGCATGTCTTTTGGATTGTGGGAGGAAGCCGGAGAGAACCCACACAGAGAGACGGGGAGAACATGCAAACTCCACACAGAAAGATCCCGCGTCCGAGCCGGGACTCGAACCCGGCACCTTCTTGCTGTGAGGCGTCAGCGCTAACCACTGCACCACCGCGCCGCCTTTTTTGTTGATTCATCTGCTGTCAATTAAAGAATCGATTAGTTGTTTCAGTTCTACTCTAATCTTTGGTTTTTATTTCCTGTGAGCCTTTTTTAATTGTACCTTTTTAAAAATTACTAGAAAAAAACCCATCTGAGAAGTTAAACTCTCTGGCTGAGCTGATCATCTACAAATGCAACCTGTGATGAGAAGTTGCTTTGTTTGGAGCAGCTACAGACCAAAAACTCTGCTCTGTTTTAAAACTGTGGAGAAACATAAACTGCAGTGTTTGTCTAACTTGTCCTGCACCATTCTGCAAGACTTCACGTTTGAAAACTTTGCAAAACAGCCGGCAAAACTGGTTTTCCACTTTTTGTCAGTTGTATTTGAGTCAGGTTTAATAACAGGATCGTCCGCTGCCCTGAGAAATCAAACGTTAGTGGAAAATGGAATTGTCTTCATGCTTTTGTTGAAAGTGCTAAATACCAAAACCTGGTCTTTTATAGCGTCAGTTCAGTGGGAGGAGCTACACGGAGTGCCTGACAGTAAAGTGTGTGTTACAGAGTGCCCTGCATCAGTCCGTTAACACCATTAAATCTCACACCTTCGCACCTCCACCCTCCGCACCTCCGCTGCATTCCTCAACTCCGGGCCTCAAGACGACAGCTGCACCGGCCGCTCGCACCTCACATCCACAATCATTAACCTGGAGAGTATGTGTGTGTTGACACACTTTAATCACTCTCGTACACACACACACACACACACACACACACACACACACACACACACACACACACACACACACACAGAGTCAAGCACAGGTGTTCACAAATATAGGCACACCAGCATGTTTACATCACACTTAAAGTGTCAGAGTTGCACACACATAACTCTAATAATCTGAGCTCAGGTGCATGAAACATGGTCTCACTCACACACACACACACACACGTACACTTCTTATTCAGAAGTTAAGGCTACAACTGCGCTCTCTGCAAAGTTTTAATTTGGCCCCCTCCCCTCATGTTTGCATGAGGAAGTCCTTGATGCTGTACAAATATGGTGCAGCCAGTGTATAGGTGGGCGAAGGACATCAGTCATCATTGACCTTGTTTACTGTGGTGAGAGGGGAGCAGCTGTTGCAGAGCAGCTCTGAAGAGCAGGCGTGTTTCTGTTGCTAATGGATCTTTATTGATTGGCCTTTAGTTAGTCAGTCACTCTGCTCTCTGCAAGAACCAAAACTGACTTTTAACAATGAAGTAAATTTACTTTTTACATGTAAATTATTGCGTAGGTCTGTGAATTTAATTATTATTCTGATTCTGTTCATCTGTTTTCCCCTTTCATTCCTTGTTCAGCAGCTTAAATGTTGGAAAAACAACATATTATAAATATTCTAAAAAATATATTTCCTGCATCAACTTGTTCCACCTTCCTATTGAAGTTATATGATGTTTACAAGACTCCATGTTTTTCATGGCTGAAATGTGCCATCAAATGGAAATATTCTCATAATATATAGATAATATAGATTTTCTGAAATATTTGGTATCTTTCAGTAAAGTTCAGTGGGTTTAAACAAAGCTTGGTTGTATAGCAGGAGTTAATAATAACCTCCCAGGGGGTCGGTGGGGTTAAAGGGGTTTTAACTAGTTGTGTTTGTGTAAATGTGAATGTGCAGTTGATCATATAATTGAAGCTGTATGTGAACTGAGGGGGATCTTTCCCAGTGTTCTTATCTGAGAGAAGCTCAGACAGATTTCCTCTGATAGACACTGCATCGATCCAATCTTGTCTCCACTGATACCTCAGGGTTTCTGCTGATACCGAGCCCTGATGATGCGATACCACTGTTTTCTCTTTCCTGCATTTAAACTGTCTGATCTCATGGACCTTTTATGTCCAGTGAGATGAGGCCTCGTTCACACGAGCATCAGTGCAGACAATGATCCAGCAGCTGGATTTCTTTTCATTTCGCCTCTGTGCTTTCATTTTTTGTTTCATCTCTTTTCGACATTTTAGCCAGACGTGAAGTTTACCTGTCCAGAAAGACGTAGCACCCAGTCGTCTTCAATTCATGCAGAGAGCCGCTCATCCTCTGTTGTGTCCCAGCTGGGTGTTTTTCCTGTGGCGTCTGACTCCCAGGCGCTGAGAGGTTTGGTGTGAAACAAAGCCTCTCTCAGAAACAGATGAGGGCTAATTAGATTCAGCCTGTTGATGGTCTGGCCTGTGTCACTGCTTCTTTGTGTTAGAGCCTGCAGAGACGCTGTGTTGACGTGTGTGTTGTTTCTGTGCAGGAAAATATGAGGCTGTCATACAGTACTGTACACGAGGGGCTTCGCGTTGATGTGTTGCCTGGCACACGGGGAGGAATGGAGGACAGGTCACATCTTGCTCTGAAATGCAAACTTGACTCTTTATCTGTCTGCGGGATTGGCCTGAACGCAGCCAGACGGGGTTTGAATCAGGGTCATGGTTCAGAGGTCAGGGCCCCCCCACCACCCCCCACCCCTCTGTCTTGTCACACACTTGGCCCCAAGTAAAGAGGCTAAAGAGGCAGGAGGGGAACCCATGTCGCTGTGTGCAGCAGGGGCCACGGGGGTTAAGCAGGGGCCGCCATTTGACTGATCTGCATTCAGATGATCGGATCCTTGTTTTGTCTCACGTTCCGATATCGACTGCGCACATTTTTGCGTCGCGCTCTCATCATGTTTTTCCATTTTTTGCAAAGAGCACTGACGATAAGAACGAGTGTGTGTTTGCAGAAAGCTGAATGGCGCACTGTGTCTCGCTCCAATCAGCTGTGTGTGCTTTTTTTTTTTTTTCACAAACAGCAGGGATTGCACTGGAATGTGAGAGAGACAGAGGGGAGGAGGAGGAGGAGGGCTGAGGAGGAAAAGGAGGGCAGGAGATGGAGAAAATAGTGAGAATCCTGATGACTCACGGGGGGAGAATGATGCCAGTGGGACAGCCAGAAGAAAACGAGGCAATGAAAAGTGAAGACAAGCAAAAGGAAAGCGAGTTCTCGCTTCATAATCTGCAGAGAAGCTGCCAAATTTCACACTGCTCTTGTAAAACTCCAAGTAAAAGGGAGCTGAGTGTTTACTGACATGCTGTTACTGAATGTTCTGGGTTTTACCAGGGATGGGAGTCTCCTGTCACAGTATAGTAATTCTCTAATACCGCTATTCTCTAAGTAGTAGAGTGATTAATCAAAACGGTAAATTTATTTTGCATCTATAGACCCTATTAATATGCAGCATTTTTGTCAAAGATCTAATACAAACAAAAGATATGAAAAGAGGGAACGCTGGCAGTTTATTGTTGCACTTCCATCCTGCAGAGTTGAGGGACGTGTGAGACGCAGATAGAAGCAGCAGGAGTCTCTGTTCCTTGGCTTTTAGTCCCTAATCTGAGTTCAACTCTGAAAATGATCTATCCTACAACCGAGATAGACCTGATAGACTTCAGAAAGCTCCCCCAGAGCCAAAGTTAAATGGTCAAATCTGTGTGGGTTGATAAATCCAATGCAAAGGCTGATACCGCTACTTTAACTAAACTATGACTCTTTTTTTCTTTTCTGTGACGTTAGTGTTAGAATATATTCGGGTTATTCAGCAAAGCTGTTGAAAATGAAAAGTTATGTAATCAACTTGTAGGAGAATCACAGCATGTTGTGGTCTTTGTACCGAGGCCAGGAAGTCCATTAATGAGGAGAAGAAGAAGAAGGAGGAGGAGAGCTGTGGTGGCAGCAGTATGATGATGTTCGCGCACTGTGCGTAACGTTGAGATCAGGGAGGCTCCTCTGGGCTTGTTTATACTGTAAATGGCAGCGGGCCAGCTAACGCCCATCACAGCTCCGGCTACGAGTCGATGAACTGTGAATTGCAGGTCAGTTGCAGTAAATTACTGTTGTTTCATTCGGGGTTAGTGAGCTGACTCACTGACCTCTCGCTGCACTTCCTAAACAACCCGGGCCACAGTGCTGAACAACACACACACACACACACATTAGTACACAACCATCAGTCCTGTCCTTCTTACTATTTGTAAGCAGTCTTGGACGGAGAGAAGGGGGAGGCGGGGTGAGGGTGTTTTGACAGTCCGGCAGAATCACGGGGCAGAGATTATCAGGAAGCTAATGAGGAGCAGTGGATGCTGGGAAGAGATAGAGTGCTGTGGTTTTCCTGATGCCTGCTGGTCCAGCACAACACCGCCACTGTTTACATGCTCACTAAGATTCTCTCAGAGGATAACGCCGCTCATACACTGTTTTTATTTGTTGTCTTGAATGTATCAGTGGTCCAAAATGTCCTCTCTCTCCATTCTCGTCCTAATTCTACTAAGTAACACGTTTAATCCATGTAATAATTTCTTGGCCGGCGGGCAACAGTGACTTTCTGGCTTTCCGTCTGTATTACCTCAGTTATGTTGTGGTGGCTGGATTCTGCTCTGGGAACAAAGGCAAAAATTCAGGTCTTTTTTTTTCCCCCTCTCTCTTCTGTCATTTGCCACTTTGTGCTTAGAAATTAAAGTCAGGAAGTAATCCCTCAGAGAAGCTGTTTTACAAGCTCGTCCCTGTCTGTTTCCTTTACCCAGGACAGTTTACTTGAAGCTTCACAGCTCTGTTAACCTGGTTTTCTTCTTAAATATTAAGGAAACTAAATTAATCAGCCTGGATAAAGCAGCTTTTATAATCCTGTATCATCAAAAACACCCCCACATGTAAACATGGTATAATCCCGTAGCTGTCCTATTCTGCTTAACTTTGCCTCACTTTCCTCCAGATTGCTGTTGCATCCAGTATAATGGTTAATTTGGCTAATATTCAAAACTCTCCGCTTATCCCAAACATCACCTTAACCAGAAAACTATGCACATGCAAATCCAGTATCTCTGTACACACTGATCTGTGTTCATCACTGTATCCCTCTCAGTTTCTTCCTCTTTTTTGTTTCCTCCTGTGTTCTGTTTCCTCCGCGTGTTTCCATCCTCGTTGATCTTTTTTTTTTTGTACTCCAACCTTTTCCAAACTCTCTTGTTTTCTCGTAACTTTGGGCAGTCGCTGTCTGCTTTGATCGCCTCTCTGTTGCCTTCTTTGGTCATCTCCTTTTTCAGGGTCCTCCTGTTTTCAACCGCCTTCATTCTTCAAGCCTTTGTCTTGAATGTCCGGCCGTAGACGTTTTCATTTTGAGTCAGGTATGCTTCCTAAACTGTTACTACTACCCTATTTCTGAGCTAGCTGTCATAGTTCAAGCAGTAGGTATTCCTCTGTGAATTTGTGCCATAAAAGGTTGGTCTCGGTGCGATTCTTGCACATCCTCTCCCTCCCCCTCTGCTCACTCAGTTTACGGAGTGAAAACTAACAGGACAGTATGTTTCTATTAGCATTCCTCTTTGCTCAGAGCAGTGCCAGTGTGTCTTTCATCTCAAAAACAGACTGAGACCATATGTGTGTGTGTGTGTGTGTGTGTGTGACTCCCATGTCAACAGTCACAATCCTACGCTGTCATCCCATCGGGCCGAAGCGGGGAGACGAGCGCGACCCATCTTCCCCTTGAGGCCGCACGTCTGACCTTATGAAACAAGTCATGAAACGGCAGAGGACAGTTTATTTCTGCGGGGCGAGCGACTCTGAGCTGCTGCCATCCTGGCATTAAAAGACGGCTAGCACAGGGCGACAGAGGCTAAAGACACAGAAGCGGCATCCGCATCGGCTTGGCATACGGATCTCATCATTGCATTAAACAATGCAAAAGGCAGGGCCTCTGGGATCGGCAAGAAAACGGCCAACGCGCAGACACCAGCAGCATCCCCGTCCCTCTAGAGATGCCCTTCCTTTTCAGCTGGGGTTTTACAGTCTGCGGTGTGTCAACAGGAAGGAGCAGGCAGATGAAACGATAGCGTGGGCCGATCCTCGTGTATTCAAAACATGCCAGGCGGTATCTGTATACCATCTCTGTGCCACTGGAGAATGATGAAGAGAGGAGGAGGAGGAGGAGAGAAAGAGTTTGGATTTGATCTGTTGTGTATCAGTCGAGCACAGTGTGAGAAAAGTAGCTCGTGTAAAGTTTTCTTTGCGTCACATGCCATCGGCTTTGCTTTGCTTTCGGCTTCAAAGTTGACCGGATTGGAGAAAATTGAGATTTTACAGGGGAGCAGATTTGATTTGTTCGGCCTTGAAATTCATGCAGTAATTGATTTATGGTGTGTGAATATCTTTTTGCCCGGTGGCACCGTCTGTTGAGCGGTTAAAGAGGTCAGTGTGAGAGGGTCATGAGGGATGGAAAACGGGCTGAAATTTGGGATTGTTGAAGAGGCTTATGGAAAAATTGCCCAGCTGTGTTTAGAGCTGTGTCCAGTGCATCTGAAAAAGCAACGTATATACCAGCAATTCTCAAATATTTTCACATCACATACACCCAGACACAGTGCTCAGAGTCCCAGGTGATCAGGTTCTGTCTGTGAGGAGTATTTGTGACGACATTAAAACCCTTCCTTGCAGCTCTGAGAGCTCCTTATGCGGCTTCTCTGCACCCCCAGACTCCACTTTGAGAATCGCTGGACTGTACGATCCTGTGCGAACAGAGCAATGGTGGACTTCCTCAGCGTGGTGCGAGCGGTGGTGCATGGCAGGAATGTAAAAACCAGATGACCTCAAATGGAAACTCCAGGGCTGTTGGAGGCAGGCAGGCCATCTCGCTTGCTCTAATAAACACTGGAGACTCCTTTCTGCAGTCCCGCTCTCTCCGCCTTCCCTCCTCCCCGGCTCAGTTTAAGCCTCCCAGCCTGGCTCAGCATCGCCTCCACCACGCCCCGAAACCTTGGAGCGCTGCCTGGGTTTGGGACTCTCGGCTGAGATGCGAGCTCGGGTCCAGCTTCAGCCAAGGAGAACAACAACGTCATCCTCAAGTCTCAAACTTATAATTTTCATCTGTTAATTACACAGAGGCGGAGATGAGCTAAATATATACGTCTGGGCTTGTAGGGGGGAGGGGGGAGCAGCCAAGAAGAGGGGGGCTCCAAGTATGGCCGCCCTTCGCCCAGATGCAAACAAAGTGGTGGGGGTGGAGAGTTTAGAGGCCTGCTGGAGCCCTGTGGTTTTCTGCTGCTGAGGCCTGCTTCTGAAAACAACCAGGAGAGAAAGAGAAGAAAAGAGAAAGAGGCATTAAAAAAAAAAAGTAGGAAGAAGGGGGGGGGTGAGGGGGCTCTTATTGCAGCGGAGCTCAGACGTGACGCTCTGATTGCTCCCAGCGGTTGTGGTCAGTACAGAGGAGAGTGGAGGGGGAGGGGGTACAGTGCAAGGAGAGTAGGGTTAGCTCTTTGCCAGATGTCGTCATTGGCCCTGATAGTATATATGGTATACACACATCTGGAGACAGATGTGTCTATTCAAGAGAAAGTACAGCTGGGAGTTTACCTGACGAAACACAGCCGCCGCTGCCGCCGCCGCCTCACAGTGCCACTCAAGATGTAGCAGTTAAAAAGCTGTTATTAGTCTCTGTCTGTGTGAGCGCAGGTTCGGCTGCATGGCTACAAACACTGTGAAAACATATCACATCTTTAACTGGAACAGATTTGTTTGGAGTTCAGCATTCTTGGTGACCACTTGGATCCATGAGCTCTCACGCAACTTCAGCAAGAAAGGAAAACAAACATCAAGGTGGAACATTTTTCATTCCACACAGTCTGTGCTTTTTTTAATTTGGTGCTGCTCGTTATTTCCCAGATTGTTGCAGGTCTCTGTTCGCGGCTAACTGATTGGCTGGCCGCTGCAGACTTGTATTTGCAGTGTGAGACGAGGTTTAAGTCCTGAACCTTCACACTCAGAAGAATCAGCTGTGAAAGCCGATTTCAAAACCATAATGAGCGTAAACGTCTCGGCCGTCAAACTCGTCTCCCTGAGCCCCTGCGGGGGTTTATTTTCTCATGCCTCTCCAACAGAGGCACCTTGTCTGGGAAACGCTGTGGCGACCATGATGAGGAAGAAGACGAGTTTCAAGATGAGAAATGACAACCTGGAGAAAGGCTGCATTTGTAATGGCAGGCGAGAGTGGTTTGCTTGTAAAGGATCACGTCACCCAAAAATGCATGATTTCTCACTTAGCTCTGGCGGTATGGAGCCGTGCAGATGGTTTAAGTTGGAGCTGTCAATATCAAGCAGTTTCAGCTTATCAAAGATGTATTGGTATTACCGTACGTCAGCTGAAAGTTAACAAAGAATTGTGGTTGTCAATCAATTGGCCGGGCTGATATGCCGGCCGATTTGAGTTTATTAGCATATTATTGCAGATGTATCCGTGTGTCAAGAAATTGCAGAACTGAAAAGTCAAACCAGGTTTGACATGTTTAGAAACAGTAGGCACGTTTCCAACAACCTGCTGAATGTGCAATAGGAAATTAGGAACTAAAAAAAAAAAAAAAACGAGTAATGGAAAAAATGTTTGCATGAGTGGAGGTTTTCACATGACATCCAAAAACATTACAGACTATTATCTCCCAAAAAGCCCTGATGAGTGGCCGCCTTATATATAGATATGAGGAATTTGCCTTTCGGTCATTACGTGCCCCAGCTGCTCTCCTCGCCTTTGATTAAATACTACAACAGCTATTGCGGTGGATGTTATGGAAATCTCCATCCCAACACTTCGCAGATGCTGGAAATCCGTCACCATGTTTATAATAATTGGAATGATATCGCGAGAGAAGAAAAACCCAGCTTTACTCCAATAACATCTCTCATTGTAAACACAGACCTTTAGCAATTGTGTTTTGTCAACTTTTCTAAAGAAATAAAAAAAATTGCTTCTATTTTGCAAAATGCAATGGAAACGTGGCTCCTGGCACTGTTACAGTTTGTCCACCAGAGAGCACTGACGAGTTGATTTTTCTACCGCAACATATCCCCCTGTGCGCGCTTCATCTCGGTTACAAAAACAAATCTAAAAGATTGTTTCCCCTTTCCCTCTTTTCCCTCCTGTGCGAGAAACAACCAAGTGAATGTGTTCGAGGATTTAAATGATTATCATCATGTCTCCTGCCTTCGAGTGTGGCCACATGGAACAGCTGTATATACTTTTGCCTTCTGACGTGGTCGGACAAGTTGTGCAAACTGTTCTCAATTTAGCAGGAACCCGACCTTAGCGTCAACCTCAAAAATCCAGTATCGGCCGTCCGTGGTCGTAGTTTTAGTTTCATCTGTCGAGATTCTGAGATATCCGTCCGAGATCTTTTCTAGTGTTCCACACAGTTACTCAGAATAATCACAGACCTGGAACTTCTGTTTTTAAATCACAGAAATACTCTCGGTGTTGTTCTTGGGGAAGACATGTTGCTGTGTTGTTTTTTGAATGTGACTTTGAGCCGCACGGTCGATGTTCTCTTTACCTCCGCTGTGCCGTGGTGGTTGCAGAAGATTCAGAGGCAGATTTCTCATAAAACCAAAAACTAACAATAGCTGCAGCTGCGAGAAATACAGGAAATAAAAAGGGAGCATGTGATGTGGACAAATCTGCAAGAAGCTTTCTCTTCAGTTTAGTGACCCCAGCATAAAGAAGGCTCTCGACTGCAGGAGACACTCCCTGCTAATGAGGTTAAATCAGAGCACCATCCCTCCACTTAGCGCTGGGAAACATAATGTGTGCGTTTAGCTTTGGTTTTCTCTACCAATAGATCTTCCTCTCACACACACACTGGCTTTCTTCCCTGCATACTACAGTTTTGATCACATATGAGACGACCTGTGAGTCTCCTCTGACAATGAAATGTTGCCCAGCTGAGGAAATAAAAACACTTGAAACAGGGTCAAATGGCTCATATGGAACAGATCCTCCCCCCAACTCCAACACACATACTGTACTGTATGTGCACATACACTAAGCCAAGTCTAATAGCATTTAATAATTCATCGGCATACCAAGATTCAACAGAACGTGAGCTACACTCATGGTGTGTTAATGTGGCTTTCAGTCGGCATCAGTGTGTTGCGCTACAGTCAGTGGGAGCATCTCTGTCACAGATGATACAGTGGGGAGGAGATGTACGGGAGGTAATTAGAGCGTATCTGTGAGTAAATATGAGCGTGTGTCTCCATGTCTCAGCTCAGATGTGTAAAAACCACTCTCCTCTCTCCTCAACATCTGCTCTCCCCAACTTCTTGCCCTTTGTTTCTGCTTTAAATCACTCTGTCTCTCTCTCTCTGCCCTCATTTTTTATTCTCAGGAAGCCCCCCCCCCCCTCCCTGGAGTTCACTTTCCAACATCTGTCAACCCCCCCTCTCCCTCCCACTCTCTATCTGTCTACGTAGAGGCTTGTCTGGCCGGCTACCTCATGTATCCCACGTTCCCTTGTGGCAGATGTAGCATGATGGACACGTCCAGAATCCTGAGTCAGTCAATAACATTTTTATGTTAAATATCCCAAACGTGCTGTTGTTGTCTCTTGGCGGCGGTTTGTCTGAGGCAACATGAAGCGTCCACAGTCTGTGGTGATGTATGAATGAGGCGTGAAATATTTTCATTGTGACTTTCATTTTTGAATTTATGACAGAATCGTTCAGTGTAGAAAATGTCATAAAATGTTGAAGAAATCTCTCACCATACAGAACGTTTTTTGAGCTGTTCATATCGTGAGCTTCATCAGAGTTCGCCCAGTTGTCATGGAATTACATGTTTAAACTTTTCTCTTTTCTTGTAGATGTTCGATGTACAAAAACAAATAAAGAAGCAAATTCACACATGTGAGAAGCTGAAACCTGTGAATATTTGGCACTTTTTTCTTGATGAATAAATTAAATGGTTTAGTAATTTATTCATTCATAATCTGAAGGCCAAAAGTTCACTAGTTTCAGTTCCTCATATTAGAAAAATTCCAAGTTGTCTTAATTTTGGGTGACAGTAAACTGAATATCTTTGGCTTTCATGGACATTTCGATGGACCTGACATCTCAAAGACCAAACATATTAAATGTCACATTAATTGATAATGAAAATAATCACCAGCTGCAGTTGCTGTGGTATAAATGTCAGTGTGAGCGGAGTGACTGATGGGACGTGGTCCGGTGTCTTGGATGAGCGAAGAGGTGACGTAAAGGTGAATAGTTGTTACCAATAGTTCGAGTACAGCTCAGTGTTTCCACGCTGAAACAGCTCACATGTTCTGACTTCACGTGCTCGCAATGTAACACACAGACACACACACACACACACACATACACAAACACACACACACATTAGTAAAGAATGCATGCATAATGCGTTGCTTTCCTACGGAGGAGCACATGGTCAGGTTGGCTGCTTAAACTGCTTTAATCCTCCAGTCTGCAGGAGTGAGCTGTGCATTGTTGTTGTTGTTGTTGTTGTTTTATCAGTCTTAGCCAGTCAGGCAGGGTGGGAGGGGCAGACCACCCAACTCCCCTCAGCTGTGGGTTGATGGGATATCTGACCCTCGCACATTTCATCTCCGACTCCACCTGCTCTCGTCTCTGGACTTCTCGAGGCTGTTTCCACCTCAAAGCCCTCAACAGGTGTGACCTCTCTGATCTCCAGCCGCCGTCTCCCACCCCGACTGATGTTATCCATTAGTAACTGACCTGAGAGCACAGATAACTGCTTATAGGTCAACACCTTGCACCTACTCAGCCTGCACACGCATCCCGATGCCGACATTAAAAGCAGTATGTGGCTGCATGTAGCGTCTCCACCCTGCGCTCTGTACCCTGTGTCCCAGTGCCCTCTGAGCTCTTCCCCACCCATCTGCTGTCAGACTCTGTGTTGTGGCTGCCCTCTCGTGGCCGCTGGCTGGTAACTGCACCCTGAGCACGGTCCAATAGGCCTATAGCATGGGGATTTACAGGAGATTAAAGTTAAAATTAACCTGCTTAAAACAACTGCGTCCTTTTTCACACAAGCTCCTGCTTTTGCAGAATCCACTTCCACAGATTACTGGTGATGTCCGTCTAGACGGAGCGATCCCCTCCATCACTCTACATAAGCGGTTTCCCTGCAAGGACTAGGTTTCAAACTTCAGCACTTTTTAAAGACTGAACAAAAAGTGTTTGTAGATTTGAATATTGAGATGTGTGAATATTAAAATTAAAAATATTAACTGATTTTAAACCAGGAAACTGAGGAAACACAATTAAGTTCTTCATATTGGTACTAAAACTCAAATGATACCCTGTCCTATTCTCCAGCTTTATGGCTCCTGTCTCCTTGAAGTGAAGCAATATCTATATATCTACATTTGATCCCCTGGTTACAGGTTCATAATGGCTATACTTTTTTGTACCTTCACAAACTGTTTCATTTTAATATTTGTTCAGAGGCCGAAGGAAGAAAATGTCCAATATTTCACAAAGTATGAAGAAATAAACATCATTTTTTTATAGAAAAAGTCTGTTTTGATTATTTTTCGATCCCATTACTCATCTCTTCCGGCTGTCACTGCAGTGCATCATGCATATTTTTTGTGGTTCAGCTTGTATCACTCTTCATTTATAGCAGCAGTGTGGCAACAGTGACAATTCATGTGGCTGCTGCTTCATCACATGAAACCTCCTCATGCCACATGTTGAGTCAGGCTTGTGTCAGTGCAGCGTTTCCCTCACCAGCAGGGGACAGGATTCACACTCTGAGCTGAAGAGTTTCCAGACTTCATACTCTGGTACCGAGTGGAGCGGAGGAGTTTCACTGAGAGCATCAAACCCACTGCGTCCTCCACTGACCCTGGCCGTACTTTTTCTGAATTGCTGCAGCCTGTGTTTAGAGAAAAACACCCCATGGTTGTGTCTGCAGCCGGGTTTGTTTGTGACACGCCAACCAAAGGCTCACTCAGCAGTCTGAAACTCATCACTCCTCTCCTTCCTGTGTATTTCCTGTCAAGCCTCAGCTTCTGTCTCCTTCTGGCAGCTCTGCATTTTAATGTGTAGGCGCAGCACAGAGGAGGAGAACTTTGTTTTGTCTTGTGAGGAAGCCACAGTGGAAAAAAAAAAAGGGGAGGCGGGTTGTGTGTGTTAATCTGTTGGCCTGCGGTCATGTTATGAGTATGAAGGGGATTAAAACATATCACCAAACTAATCTGTCCGTTACACCGACAGCCGTGCTCCCGCTCCGTCCCGGCCCTACCCCTTTCACTTTCCACTGATGTGTTTGTTGTCAGAGCGCAGAGGGGGCCGGGGCAGGAGGCAACGAGGCATCGCTCCCCTGAGATTAGCAGCGCGTGTCGGCCTTTGATTTCCTGACTTCCAGGAGCTTTGTGTTGTCACGTTATGATAAAAAGATTGCTAACATGAAGTATGTCTCTTCCCCGGGGTGCAGAGCAGCAGTCAGATAAGAGAGGTGTGCCTTGTGTGATGTACATTAGGCCCACATACAGATGACGGATGTGTATCCGTCTGCCTGCTCGGGCATGCTGCAGCCAAACAGGAGACAGTGTGGGTCACTGGTTGGAGGAGGTGCTATTGTCACAGCTCCTCATGTGTGACTGTTTGTCCTCCATGTAAACTGTAACTCAACGCCTTTTTGTTCATTTCTCTCCTCTCAACTTCTTGCTTTTTGCCCCCCTCTTCACCCTCATCCTCCTCTTTTTGTAAATGCCTCCATGGTTCATGAAAACGAGAAAGGGAGAGAGGGGGAGAGGGAGCTGGACTGACAGAGACCTTTTGTTTCCAAATTAGGCACTGCTCCCTCCTCGCCAAAACTAACTGTTATCGTGAAAAATGTGATATGAAATCCCCCCTCAGCGCTGCCACCGTTAAACTGAGCACTTGTGTATTTTCAGATATTAAAATCTTGTCTGGCTTTGTACCAGAAATACACTCTGATCCAGTTGCTGCTCTATGCTGCACGGATGCGGTCCGATTTCTCACACATCTCTCCCTCCTGGAGAAGAATTGGACCTCCTCCTGCGCCCGCCGCTGATCCAATCGTCCCCCTGCAGGGCGGTTCCGCCTGGCGGTGCGTCGAACCCAGAGCTCTGGTCTGAACCACAGAGAGAAGAGAACCCCCCCACCCCTCCCCACACACACACACACACACACACACACACACACACACACACACACACACACACACACACACACACAGCCACAGTCTGACTTTATGAAGAACCCTAATTACATAGCCTGGTGTATTTATACTCTGCTGTGACTCAGTGGGACATGTGGCGTGTGTTTGTGTGTGTGCGTGCACGGGAGAAACAGCCTTTGTGTTCACACGTAAACGCTGTGTGCGTGCGTGCGCGTGCGTGTGTGTGTGTGTGTGTGTGTGTATTAGTGAAAGTGTGTGCTGGCTCAAAGTATTTAAACCAGGGATAAAGTGGAGTTTAGATCAACCTGAACTGGGTGTTAAGGTCCTTTAAAGTAACACTGTGTAACTTTTGAAAGAAGAAATAACTCAGATTTTCTGTTGCAAATGAAAAGTTGAATTTAAAACACAGTCACTCAATTCAATAGACTTAAAGGTTTTGCCACTACAGCCTTATTTGGTCTGGTACGACCAGCAGCACATAAACACTACGTTATATCATATATCAACAGTCAGTGCTTTTTGTTATCCCAACAAGAAATCAACCTCAGGAGACATGCTCAGTTGTCATTGATAATATTTTAAAAAGGGGCATTACACCACTTTAAGTCCACTGGGAGCTCGACTGGTCCTGTGCGAACTCCAGAGTCTGACAAAATAACCCTAGCGATGCCGCTATCTCGGCTTGGTCTTAAAAGTTGTAATGGAAAGTCTCTGTTCAGGAAGTTTTAAAGACGTAGGCGTTAACCAGGCATGTGGGAGCTGAAGGAAATACACTATTGAGTCGCGTTATGGGAAGTGTGAGATCCAGGGTTTTGGAGCTTGACCCGTACACAGTCCTAAAGGGACCCTGTGGAGTTCTCTTGTAAACTAACAAAAGTGTTTCTCACCAAAACACACTGGGTGTATCCTCAAGGTCTCACAAACCTGTTGCGTAACATGTAAAAAGACTGATTTTTGAAGTATTTAAACTCTAGCGTTGATTAACAAAATGAGGATCCACTCATAACGAAACGGCTCCACACTGCTACCGGAGGTCTAAACTCCACAGGGAGCCTCTAAAGTCCAAATACCTCATACTCTGCTGCTTCCATTTAATCTTTTGGTCTCTTGAGAGTCCCCAAATTTATCAAAGTGCAAAATCAAACCTTTAGAGTGACTGGCAACTTAGACAGAAAGCTAATTTTAGTTATCTGCATATTTTAATGCGTTTTCTGTAAACGTTCTGTATACGTATGTTTTAGTGTACAATGCTTAACTTTTGTATAAATATACAAAGAAGCTTTGCAAATCAACTGAATGTGGAGATACAATACAGACAATGAGACTATTCACTGTTAAAAGAATAAAACCGACAGAAGGACTTATCAGAACAATGAATCTCCTACAGTTAGATGCTCATTAATCCCTCCTTATGGGTAGGCAGTATTCAGGCCTGCAGTGTGTGTTCTTGCAGCATATCCAGAGGGTACAGTCTCTGTGTGGATGACGGCCTCCCATCCAGTCGAGTTGGTACTTGCCCCCCTGTACAGCAGGTGAAACCTGTCTAACCTCAGTGGTAACGGATGTGCGGCGGCGTGCTAACAGTGATTAGCGTTGGAAGGGAAAGTCAGTTGTCTGCAACAGCATGGTCACCTGTCTGCCGCTCTCGCACGTATCCTGGACACCTGGCTGTTTGGTGAGAACTCTGCTGCGTGGGCGACCGGACCGGACGGGGGGGGGCAGGTCACCTTTCTGACTGATTTAGTGGCGAGATGTTTAGGTGTCACTGTGCTGTATGGGTGGATCCTGTGAATAGGTGTGTGTGTGTGTGCGCGCATGTGCGTGTCTGTGTGTGCGCACGAGAAAGAGAGGGAGTATAGGTTTGATAAAGAGTTCATGTTGACACTCAGTAGCAGCTGTTTCTCCCTCTCTTTCTCCTGCCACTTTTTCCACGTTCTCCTCTCATTATCATCTTCCCTCCTCTATATTTTCCCCTCTTAGGCAAAAAAAAAAAAAGAAAAAAGAAAGGGAGTGAAATAGTGAATACAGCAGCAAGGCAAATGTTTTCTTTTCTCTTTGTGCTGGAAATTGGCCTCTTTCTCTTTTTTTGTTGTTTGTCTCCCCTCTGACTGGAGGGGAGGTGGCAGAGGCAGGGCCGGCTTTTGTGGAGTTTAGCGCCGGGATCACAGCTTTGTCACTGTGTTTGTACCTCTCTCTCTCTCTCTCTCTCTCTCTCTCTCTCTCTCACACACACACAAACGCACACACACACACACACACACATGCAGCACACATGTGGCTTCCTCTTCACGCAGCGCAGGAGAGATCTGAAGTGGATTGAACCTATCAGCAGCAGCCTTCAGGAGATATCTCCATCTGGACTGTTAACTGCCGCCTCCTTCAAGCCTAACGTCTGGCCTCTGTGATGTCCAGTGTTTTTTTGGATTAGACTGCGGTTGACTGTACAGCGCAGTTGTTTGTTTGCTGATCACTGTTGAACCGGTTCATGGGGAAGGAGCGAGCGACTGTTGGGATACGGATTGAGTAACAAAAACAAAGGGAGAAAGAGAAAGCAAAAGAGCCGAGGAGGGACAGAAGCGAGGGATGAAATATCTGATGCTTGCTGAGATAAAGAGGGTCAGAGTTTGGGATAGAGATGAGAGTGAGATGAAGGGATTTGTTTGGCACTAGAGATACAGAGGGAGGGTGGAAGAAAAGAGAGAGAGAGAGAGCGAGAGAGCAGTGGGAGGGAGGAGAGACAGAGGATCCAGCCCTCTGGGACAGCAGTGTGTGTTTTGGGGGTGGACAGAGTGGCTTTGTATGCAGAACATCACCGGACACCAGCGGGAGGGACGCTGTCAGTTGTTCTCTGTGTGTGTCTGTAGTGAAACCAGACCTACCTCTGCTCCATCCCAGCGCCACACACACTCCTCCATCTGCTGCCCAGGAGCCTGCCTTCTGCTCCCCCTGGACTGAACCACCCCCCCGCCTCCCTCCCACCC
>NW_019524996.1:743398-750263 GCF_002814215.2 Seriola lalandi dorsalis | reverse complement strand
CCCACCCACCCCCACCTCCTCTGAGAGTGTGTGCGTGAATGTGTGTTGGAGTCCTGAAGAGCTGATTCTCGGAGGTCAGGAGCGACGAGCTGTGATGTGGAACTTGTGGGATTAAACTTTCCGGAGGCTCGGCAGTGACGGCGATGGACTGGAGCCAGGAGACGGGGAGAAGAGACTCCTGAGTCCGTGAGCGGAGGATCCCAGAGGAAGATCCGCAAGCTCCATTAAGACCACCCATCCTCCCTTCGCCCGCTTGTTCCCTCTGTGTTTCTACGTCTAGAGACCTTGTGTGGTGACCTGAGTGTGTGAGCAGCCCATGTGGGCGGTGAGGGATGCGGATCTGAGCAAACTCCGCGCCCCGATGCCAGCTGCTATGCTCCCGTGCCCTGCGCCGGCCGGGTCTGACTGGAGCTTCCAGAACCCGGTGGGGGTGGACTGCAGCTCCCCTGAACCCCGCTGCATCTGGCTGGCGGTGCTCCGCGGTACCACAGGGCCCGCGCCGCCGCCATCCCCGCCAGCCGCCATGCCCACTGGGCAAAGCAAGAGCTCCCATCAGCCCAGGGTAAGGAGGGGGTCACCCATCTTCATCTAGAGGTTGGATATGGAGACCTTGACTTAAAGCATCATTTCAGTCACCTGCTTCAGTTACATAACGGTTGACTCACTGATTCCATGTGAAGTGTTTCACATTTAAGCTTTATAAGATCATGTGGAACATGCTTTGCCAAAATAGTCACTGATTATTTTTTATAATGAGTGAATACATTTTTTAGTCGATAAAACATCAGAAAATAAGGATAAATTCCCAAGTGTCGGTTTTCAGAGATCTTCCAAATGCTTATTGTGCGAGTCGTTGGAGACACATTGGAGAGTCGGAGATGTGCAAATGTTTTAGACATGTCGAAACAATCAATAGGTCGTTAAGTGTCCGTCAATCTCCTAATCGATTAATCGTCTAATCATCTCAGATGATATAAGCAGCCAAATCCTCCCACATTTACACACAAAGATGATGCAAAGGTTTTGTGATTTCTGTGGTTCTTAGAGAAATAAGATCACACTGTGTGTGATCTCGTGTGGGATGTGTTGGTCACGCATGTCAACAAAGTATCCACCTAACTGTAGCCATGGTTTGAAGCGTGTTAACCAGCCAGCTGCCGACAGACTCTTTAACCTGCAGGTAGTCGCGCTGCCTTCGGGCTGCTTCTGTTTAGCGCGCTCAGTGTTTTTGACTTCCCAGGAAATGCTCTGACGTCACTTTGTGTTAATGGATTAAGTTAGATTATTACTGTATGTGCTTGAAATTAAGATTAGTTCCCCCTGGTCTTGTTTATTCTGTCGTATATGTGACTTTTTATCTTCTGATCATTTAGTGTTTGGCTGGTTTGTTGAGAGAGCTTTCTCCAGTCATGACACGTGGATTTCATTCAGTGAAGTGTTGATCAAAGGTGTGTAAACAAAGTCAGTGATGATCAGAAGCCATTTATATCCTCGTATATCTCGCACTATTTTCTAACACCCCATGCATTGACCCTGAAAAGAAGCGTGAACTGGGTGAACGCAGCTGAGCTCAGAACGATACATATTCCTCTGCGTTACTTCGTTCTCATTTTTCCACGGCTGACGTGTGTGTCCGTCTGTGTGAGTGTGTTCGTGTGGCGCACTGACCCTCTCCCTCCTCGGAGGGTTTCTAATTAGTGGCTAAAGACAGATGAAGGAGGAGGCTGCTAAGTGCCACTTTTAGCGAGGTGTTGTTGGAGCTGTGCGATTGTCATTCCCCCACCCCCACACCCCCCAGATGCCCTCAGTATTCAGGGCATCGCTTCCTCACATGATCTCATTTCATTGTGTCCATTTATGTGGAATATTACTTCTCCTTTTTTTTTTTAACCCTTTTTCCCAGTTGGTCCCCACCCCCCACCCCCATGTTTAACTGACACAGTTAAGAAATGCCACAATTAGGAATGTGTGTGTGGGTAGTTGGTGGGGGTGGGGGGTATATATAAACAGCTGCAACAAACACACTGAATCAGAGAGAAATTCATTGGAAGTGAGGAGGAAACACAGCTCTGTTTAGTTTGTCACCGTCTCCTGCTGCTGACGCCAAGTGGTTCCATGTCATTACTCATCCACATCGCTCGCAGCTTTGCATCATGTGGTTTCTTTATCTCTAAGATCATCAGTGTGTCATTTTTGTTTGTTGTGGTATCGTTGCAATTTCTATGGCGTGTGAAGGAGCACAGCACCGGCTTCCATCTGTGTGCTGTGAGTTTTTTTTTTTTTTCCAGCTGCCTTCAGGAGCAGAAAATATCCTTCTTTACAGTCAGTGAAGACGAAACTGATAAGAATCTCATAATACAGGAAAAGAGGCTCCTCAGATGCCAAAATCAACTTCATTCATGAGTCTTTTTGGGAAAAAGGGAACGTTCTGGTCATAACTGTCATTGTCAGCACATCTATTTTTTTTTCCACAAATCTCTGTGGCACTTTCTCCTCTTTCTTATAGTTGAAAGCAGAGTCAAGAGGATAAAAAGTCCCCGGCCAGATTTAACCCACGTCATACACTAGCTACATGCCACGTGCCTCTGCCCACTGAGCTACCAAGTCACCCTGTAAAAGTTATTCTGAAACTACAGCTCCTCCTCCTCCTCTTCCACCTCCTCCTCCTCCTCTTCCTCCTCCTCCTCCTGATCCTCTTCTTCCTTTTCCTCCTTAGACCAGGATTTAAATCAAAGTGGCCAAAACGACTGTCATATGAATAAAAAATTCCACAAGCATCTCTGGCAGTTGGACAAGAGGAGAGTACAATATGTTTTACTGTTCTAGTAGAAAACCCTGTTTAACCGACATTGCACCATCACACGTTGGCCTGCTTTAACTGACAATGGGGTTGGACTGGTTTTTGAGCACACATACTATATTGATATTGACAGAGAGGTGTTCAAACACACACACACGCACAAATGCACACACACACAGGCCTACATGCATGGCTCATAAAATGTCTTGTTATGTAAATGACAGAGGGATGTACAGTATTTGAGCCTGTGCTGCCCTCGGTTTTCAAAAGCAGGTTGTGTTTTCTCTTTGGCTTGAGTGTTAAGAGAACAGCTGGATATTGAGACGCACACATCATGCGTCTCCTTCAGCAGACGTAGGATGCTTTTAGACCTGCAGAGGTGGTGGAGCACGCCGTCTGTGTGGCCGGTGAGTCTAGGAATGATCAGAACGAGACGGTTGGCCTTGTCACCGTCCCTCTCCTGTTCCCTCTTGGCAGCTCAGCTCAGGGCCGCGGGTGCAGACAGCTACGGCGATCAGGATTAAAGGCTCGTCAGCATTTGTAACAGCCGTAAAGCTCCACTTTTCAAACAGGTTGCAGCTCTCAGCTGTTTAAAAGAGCATTATTGTTCTGCCCTGCTGGGGTTTTAGCAGGAGCCGGGCTCCCCGGCCGCTGCTGCATTCCTCCCTGCTGCTTTACCTCTGGATGGAGCGAGGAGAGGATTGTGTGTGCTAACCAACACGTACGCTGTTGCTGATGATTATGGCTGCGGCATGACGATATCATCATGTCCTAGAAAAGCCTCTTACAAAGAGAAAATCCATTTTTACTGGATTTTGTGAAAGATTAACACTGACACTGTTTATTCTTACAATTCTTTATATTTTTTTAACAGCGCTGGTGGAGCTCTAAATGTTGCCTCTGCAATTTAAATTTCATCTGAAGCTTCAGAGATTCACATTTCCAACAAAGCAGATATGCTCCTCTCTCTCTGAACCACTTGTGTTTTTGTCTTTTCAGTCATGCGTCTCAATGATATGCTCCTTAATTGAAATCAGAAGGAGAAATATCTGCAGGGAAGAGCTGGCTGCTGCTGCTGTGTGTGTGTGTTTGTGTGTGTGTGTGTTGTCAAAGTGCACCACTTCACCCACTAAACACCCCCTCAAAACTGTCGTGTGGCATTACAAGCTGCTTTGCATATTCAGTTGTTCCCTGTGCTTTGTGTGTGTGTGTGTGTGTGTGTGTGTGTGTGTTTAATGACATCACATTCAGGTGGTAATGGGATTCCTCGGGACCCCGCGTTATCTGAAGAGCCTTCAATGTTTGTTATTGTAATTAGCTTCAATCGGCAAACTGGTCCAAATTTCATCCAAAAAGAGTCTTAAACAGTGGAAATTCCCAGTAGGAGAGCAGGAAATACCAAATATCTTCTCTCCTCAGCAAAACAAGAGCGAGGTTTCCCTTGTGTGTGCCTTCATAGGAAGTCAAGTTTAGACTGAAAACCACAGGAAAAATTTTCCAAGTGCCATGTTGGTTAAACTGAATGTCCGACTGCCTGGAGAGGCTGGAGCACGTCAGCAAGTTTGGATCTTTTTTTCTTTTTTTTTAAATTGTACACTAACGTGGGATCAGACGGGCCAGTCGTATCGATGTGACAAATATAAGAGAGGTGTTTTTCTGGCTTCAGGGGGAAAAGGTGGAGTGTAGACTGGGCAGAATGGCCGAGTCAGAAACACACACATCATCCCAGACAGTCCAGAGCAGCCGAGTGGGAAACGGTGCTGGCTCAGAGACCCAGTCAGACCCTGTGTGTTTTGGGTAATCACAGGGTTTGGTATTCCCAGCGCTGGGAGGGACCATGTGGTCGAAACCGGCGTGCTGGAGCCTGTCTCTCGCAGGGGCCCGATACTCCTCCTCCTCTTCGTCCTCCTCATCCTTCTCCTCTCATTCACTCTCTCCGTGCTCCCTCCCCTCCCCTCCCCTGCCAGTTACAGTGTGTGTGTTTCAACTTGTCCGAGCCAAACCGCTCCCTCTCAGGAATTCACCCCGTCTCTTCCTCCGTTCACCCTCTTGCTCTTTCATTTCCTCTCTTCTTTTTCTTTGTCATTTCAATTTGACACCCCAAACACTCCTCCGCCTTCCTCACGCTGTTCTTTATGCTCTCATGCCACATAATAGGCCTTGCTGCTCGCCTCTTTGAGAAAATAGCAGGGGTTACTTTACATTGTTTAGACTGACAGACTTAAGATCAGGCCTTGAGTGTCACGCAGAGTTATGGATCTCAATCTGCAAAGTATACACTTCATATATGTACTGAAGAATGTGCTTTGTGATGCTTTTGAAAATAAGCAGAATTGCATTTGAACATATAAAAGATAACATTAGTTTTTTTTTTGTTCAAATTTATTTTTGGTCTTGTTTTCCTTGGAGGGAACATAAAATTAGAGGAGGGAGAAAATGCGCGGCGAACGTCAGAAAATCCGGGGTTTCCATTACAGCAGAAGGGAAGAAGGGAGGAGAGGTAAACGGAGGAGAATGGAAGGAAGGAGGAAGAGGAGTGAAGGAGTGGAAGCGCCTCCATGATGGAGAAAAAAAGTGGCTGTATTTATAGGAGGGTTCTGGTTTTCCCGCTCCGCAACGCTACCCCACTTCCTGTCTCCAGCCTGCCGCTTCCTCTTGTTGTGTGGCCGCACACGGGCCTGCCAGGTCAAGTGTGCGTGTCTGCATTTGTTATGTATCAGTGTGCGTTTGTGTGTAGAAGCGGGGACAGGAAGTGAAACACGGGGTGTGAATTTTGGCGAGGGGGTTGCGCTGCTTGTGGTCTAGACGTGTTCACAAACACACACAATCTCACCGCAAAATCTGAAGAGGTACAGAAGAGTTTGGCCTGTTAATCGTTTTACCAGCTCAATGATTATAGAGTATTGATATCTGAGTGTTTATTTAAAAAACAATCGTTGTAATCGGCATGAATCAGACAGACTGTAAGGGCACGTTCCCACCTGTCTCATGCTCCTGATTTGCTGTGTTTAATCTTCACCCCGGAGTTGGTTTATTTTGGCTGAATAATGCAGGCAGGAAAAATGCGACCCATAGTAGTGACGTACAAACCGAGTGTTCGAGAGCCGGGGCGCAGGTGTGTGCTCACGTCCTCGTGGACTGAGCTGCTGCTTGTTTTGTTCATTTGTAGCTTGTGATGAATTCAGAGGAGAATATTCACACATCGTTGTTTTGACTCCTTGAAGTTGTTGTGTTTGAAAGATGTGTGAAACTCTTCCCTCGGGAGTTCTTGATTGATTAAACCGAAATGGAAGATACTGTGTAGGAGCAGAGATAAGTGATATGACGATGTAAAAACCTGGTTCTGTCAGATATTTGTCTGTTGGCAGTTTGAGCCGTAAAATCAAAAGACAAAGGCATTATTCAAAGAACGTGGACTACAGCTGTAATTGCATGCTGAGAATACTTATCATCACTCTACCAGTCCCATTATAAACACAGTATGAAGTCAGACTCACAATTTCCCAGAACTGAACTTTCCCAATACTGACGTATTACGTTTTCTCAGTCAATTGCTTCAGCTCTACGCGAGTCACTCTGAAACACGGCCTTTACTGTCAACATATTTAAACAAATGCAAACTGTTTTTTCCAAAGGCTTAATCATATATTTTCAGTCATCATCATCATTTTGTTTTCAAAATATTTCTGCAGCTGCAGCATCAGTTTGCAGCTGCACGTTTCTGTTGTGCATTGTCACTTTTTCAGCGTGAAAGTATATCAAAACATAGTTCTAATTGTCGGTAGTTATTGTCTGTGTGGAAGTGAGACACAATGCTGTCGCTCTCATGAGCTTCAGCATGTAATGTGTGCTAAAAGCAGAGTGATTGATAGACTGGGCTGGGATGACATATGGATGATTAAAGTGCTGAGCTGTCTCTCAAATTTATGATCTGTTCCTTTAAGTCAAGGAGCCGGAGTTCAGCGGGTTCAGTTTCACTAAGGACAGTTTGATTGGGAACATGTAGGACAAGATAACTAAACCACAGCAGACATGACATGATGATCTCCCCCCCCCCCCAACTCC
>NW_019524996.1:725204-743378 GCF_002814215.2 Seriola lalandi dorsalis | reverse complement strand
CTCCTCCTCCTCCTCCTCCTCCTCCTCCTCCTCCTCGCTCATGCCTGTTTGGTCAGGTGATTGTGTTTGACTGACAGATGTGGGTTGCCAGGGCGGCATGAGGGTGATTGTTCTCACGTGTGTGTGTCAGCTGTGCTCGCTGGGCTTATTTACTCGGCAGCAGGAATGAGATATTTAGAGAGCGGGTGGAAATCTGCCTTTATTCTCTGCCCTGGGTTCAGATTCCCCCCCAGACTTTCTCTCCCTGTGATAAGACCAAGGTCAGTGTTGCTGAAGCCCCACATTCCCCAGTGCCTTTGTGGCCCTGTCTAGACAGAAGCCTTCCTGATAGTGGACCCCACAGGTGTGTTTACGGACCATTGTTCTAAGGCTGGGTGGCATGCAGGACTGGCCGGGTTCAGGACGTCATGAGGAAGCTGCTAATGTAGCCAGCAGTCGAGGGTTGATGTCACTGGTCTGGAGTCTGGGTACAGAGTCGCCTTGTGCTTCTCCAGAGAATCATAAAGTGCGTTACATCTGGAAAAACCTGAATGTTTCTGCAGTGTTGGTGCTAATTATGGGAAAATACAGAAGGTTCTCAATAGGATTTGATGAAAAACTGGTGTTAGTTTGTGAAATTCTTTCTTTATCTATTATCTGCATCTGTAAATCTACACACACGTTTGTAGATTTGGTCCCATGAACGGCACATGGACTTGAAATATCTGCAAATGACAATGATGTATATTATAACAGCCAATATACCTGGCTGTTTGAAGAACCAACTGGGGCTCATTTTACATCTAATCTAAAAAATATAAGTCATACAAGTCCACCTGAATGTCACTGAATCTCTCTCTCTCTCTCTCTGTCCGTAGGCTAAGGGGCGGAGGGATGGTCTCTCCTCAGCCGGTGACAACCCTCGGCCGCCGATGGCGACCCGGTCGGGAAGGGAGGGGGGCGGCGTGGGCTGGAAGGGTCCCCGGACGCTGGTCCTCCATAAGAACTCCCAGGGTTTCGGTTTCACGCTACGCCACTTCATCGTTTACCCTCCAGAGTCCGCCCTGCACACCAACCTCAAGGTGAGACACACAGGTCCTTGAGATGTTGGAGAATGTCTTGAAACAAGTTTCAAGGTGTTGAAAAAGTGTTTGACTATGTTAAATATTTGCAGTTTTATAGAAACGTGGAGTGTTTTCATGTCACGTTCTCTTTTCAACTTCCAAACTAAAGCGGTTAAAGGGGGTTTTAAAGGAAGGAGCAAAAGATTTAGTGACAAAATAAAGATGTAAACTTTTTGTTTGTGAGGAGAATGAAATTTCACACTTCACCTCCCTACAAAACTGTTGCTCCTAATTCTTTACTCACAGGGCCTTGTTTTCTCGTCCTTGGTGAATTCAGGATTGTTCTGGTGTTTTGGAATCAGCCTCTCTACCAGCGAGTGGTTATTTAGCTCTTTGAGGTGTGGGGGCAAACGGCTCCAGATGTGAAATTGAGGGATATGGAGGCTGGGGTGGGGTGAGCCAGCTGAAACAAGGCCTCTATTATTATTCCACCACCCCACCATCCAGCAGCTGCAGATAGGAACACAGATTGAATGAATCTGTTGTCTTAGCCTGGTACCACTCGCTGGCACTCAGGCCGTACCAGGCCGGCCCCAGACAATAGGCCCACTGCTGGCCTTTGGCCCCGGTTCTGTCCTCGGCTCCTCTTCCTCGGGGGTCACATGGTGCGTTTGGACAATCGCAACCACAGAGTTGCCCGATCTTATGTGAAGAGCCTCCGTGGAAGTCTCCCAAATTACCCTCATAATGTGCAGTTATCAGAGGCCTACCGGGGGCATGACCCAGTTGGAAAGTAATTACATGGTGTCTGCCCGTCCTGAAGGTCTCCAGGGGTCCTTAAGTTTATTATCTAATACAAAGATCCAAACTCTTCTATTGTGAGACCACAACAGAGTCAAAAAAGCTTCAGAGAAAATGAGAGTATTAAAAAATGTTTGTTTCCTACGCACTTACGTCTTGTGGGGTTAGGGGTTATGTCCCTGTGGCTTCTCTTTGAGGCACTGAGACTTAGACTGTACCTGATTCGTGTGTCGCCTTCTGAGTAAATGTAAGGATGATGGAGAAAGACGGAAGAAGAAAGACGGTGCACATGCCTACAGAAAGCCCTGTCTACTGAACCGGGAATGCATAGTGATAGGGAAGTGGGTCACACATGTGTACAACTGTTTATAGTGCAGTGCAACAACATTATCTGTCTGCAAAATGAGCTATATGAGCGATATCACACGGATCAAATCAAAATAAACCTCTTGCAGTAAAAAGATATTTCTCTGAATGTGAGACGTGCGTTGTCTTCGTGTCAGAGCAAAGTAAGTCACAGCTGAAGACTTTGCACTCTGAATTATGTTCCATTTTTGGTTTTTGATGTCTTTAAGATGCTGCAGTTTGTTGGTGAACTGCTCAGAAAATGACATAAGCCCATATAATTAAATGTGTCCAAGTATTTTCATTCTCCTCTGTCTTCCAGCATTGTAGGAAAAACCTTTAAAAAGGTCTCCTGTGCCATGATGAAATGTAGCCTGGGCATCACAGAGGCCCCAGTGGTTTAAGATGTGTGCCATGTAGCTGCAGCAGTTTGAGTTCAGATCTCGCTGAGGATTTTGTTTTTTTTGTTTGTACATGTAAATGCTCCCCAGCAGCTGCCACACAGAATCCAGGTGTTGACCCAGAGGTGTACAGTGTTCGACCCAGACACAGTGTCTTGTGCCCACCTCTCACTGCCTCCTCCTCCTCCTCCGTCCCAGGATGTGGTCAGACTTGGGTTGGTCAGTTGTTGAGTGTCCCCAGCTCGGAGCTCTATTCTGGGGTCGGCAGCTACCCTTTCTCTGCCTCTAAACCCCCCACCATTGTCTACAGAGCCTGGAATGAGCCCACTCAGCGCAGCATAAAGCCAGGCACTAGTCAGCCCACCGTGCCCCTAACCCCAAACTGTCCACTCAGCTTAGTACGCCCGTGTGTGTGTGTGTGTGTGTGTGTGTGTGTGTGTGTGTGTGTGTGTGTGTGTGTGTGTGTGTGTGGAGGTGATCAGACAAGCTGGATCTCTAAAATCTCACCACCACCAATCCTCCCTGCTGATACCTCTGTGTGTTTGCCTCACACATGACGTCATGAGCACCTGCGGCACCCTGCATCTCTTGAGTTGCTCTCCAACTTTAAGGCTCATAAAAAAAACAAACCTGTCTGTGAAGGATTGCATCCACATGTCAGGGAAGTCGCTGACATTTCAGGGAAACTTGTAAAGCCTTCAAATGACATAAAGGTTACTGGGAACTCCTGCTGTCATCTCAAGTTAATTGAGATGTAGATATCATGTTTTCTCACCTTAGTCACCCCCCACACATTGGGCTAGTTGCCAGGGAAACTAAGATGATTTCATTTGTTGCAACAAAAAAGACTTGCTTCTGTCTTGGTAGAAACTGGTTGGAAAATCACCAGTTTGTGTAAAATTCATACATGGACCTAAAATTAATTTGTTTTTTTCTTTTGGTTAATTGATTATTGGTGAAATGATTCATCCATCCATCCCTTTGTTGCTGCTGGTCCAGGTCATGTTTAATGATCATTACGTTGTTAGGAATTATTATGTATGTCACACGCATAAAATGTGAAATCAATAAAAATATAAAATATTCAAGCACTTGCTGAATAACTCTCATCCCTCCTGGGTTTCATTGATATCTTTCATACTTTGGCCGGTATGACGGTGAAATAGGTATAACATTTTATTCTATCTATTAAAAAGGTCTTTAAAAAAGTCTTTAATTTAACAGAGTGAACCCTGCAGAGAAACCCTCTGTAGAGCAAAAACCCTTAGGACAGCACCATGTGTGAAAAGATGTAAACCCTGAGTCAGCATTTGGTGATATTCCTGCCTGTGGAAGCAGTGATTAACTTTGTTTTCGCCTTACTTCACCTGAATGTCAAATACTGAAATGTTACAGTGTAATTCTATTAATATTATTGGTCTTAAACATTTCTCTCATTCATCACTTGAATTGTCTTTGTCTTGAATGTGAGCAGTAACTCTGTGTCTGTCTTTTGCAGGATGAGGAGAACGGTAACGGGAAGGGTAAGTGTCCTCTCTCCTTTCTTCATTATTTCACCAGGCAACACGTTAAGACCTTGTACAGAGGGATGACTATGATGTAATGAACTGGCATCTCCTGTTTCGCCTCCTGTCACCTCTGCTCTGCGGCCTCTCTACGCCCCCTAGAGGACGTTATTCTGCACTGCATCTAAACTGATTCAGTCCAGCTGCACTTACATTAGACACTCATAGAAAAACAATGATAGTCAATAAATGTTAAGTATTGATAAATTCCCCAGGACAGCAAAGTCATGAACACAATTACTCAAAAGGTTTTATCTTTAAACACTAGAAGCAACTTAAACATTTATTTTTCTTATCACAGTACATCAGGTTAAATCCCTGATCTTTGCTTTTCTTTTTCTTTGTCATTCAGGGTACCAGAAAGGTCGCCTGGAGCCGATGGACACCATATTTGTGAAGAATGTGAGAGAAAAAGGTCCGGCCCACCAGGCGGGCTTGTGCACAGGTAAAGGGAACATCTGGTGCCGGAGCATTAACATCCTGATTTGCATTGGAAATCCGTTGGGGAGCGCTCCGGTCATGTGATGCTCCAGGATTTAGGGGGGTTTTTTTTGTTGTTTTTTTTTTTTAATGTTTCTGTTGGTGATGTAATGTAAATACCAGTATGACAACTCAAATTCGCAAGTGCAATTGAATGTGACAGAGCTATTGAGGTTTTCCTGTTGTGTCTTGCTGCTGTAGCAGGGCCACAGTCCACTCCCACCAGCTCAGACACACCAAACCAGTACTCTGAGCATGGTTAAATGTCACTTCAAGAAAGTCACATACCAGCATGAACATACACAAACACAGGCACTCGGGGCACTTTGTATGTGTTTCAGCTTGCATGACCATGAATACATACATGAGTTTTAGCACACAATTATCTAATGCCTTTACTGGGGCTGCGGTTCACAAAACACTGGTGTGGTAATATTTTATTTTACTTATTTTTTTATTTTTTTAAATGGTATTCCATTTAATACATTTTGGAGACAATGATGCTTGTTAATCATAATAGATAATAATAAAATGATAAAAATCTTATAATGTTTATAAGATTAAATTTGAATTTGTTTACACTGAGGCCTTGTGTATGCCACACCCATGCCTGATGAGATAATAAGCGTCATGTTTTTGGTTTTGTTGACACACCTTGACCTCTGGGACATTAATAATAAAAGAGTTGCAGTGATATAAAAAGCAACTTTTTCCAGCCAAATGTTCTTGTTTCGATCTTTTGATTTCCTCTTAAACCTATTCTCTCAGGGAAATGTGTCTGTGCTCAGTGTCTCCCTGGCCAGGTTTGGCAAACCATTACAGGAGGTGTGCACCTGCTTAAGGCGTCAGAGATCCCCCGGTGCGATAATGTGTGTGTGTGTGTGTGTGTGTGTGTGTGTGTGTGTGTGTGTGCTCTGCAGGGGATCGGCTGGTGAAAGTGAACGGAGAGAGTGTTCTGGGGAAGACGTACTCGCAGGTGATCGCCCTCATTCAGAACAGGTGAGACCTCCTGCCTGTCAGCACTTTGAGCCGTTGGTGTGTTGATGGACTGAACCGTCTGTTTGCTTTTCCTTTGCAAGCGTACAATGGAGATGACATACATCCTAGCAACTAGTATTAGTTTTACCCACTTTAAAGAAAGAGTAGCCTCAAGCAGTGTACTCTACACACTCATGCCCTACATGGTCCCAACACCAGGTCCTGTTTGGGGGGGGGGGGTCAGAGTTCAGGGGCAGCTACAGCAGGGGTATCTGATCTGACTTTTTGTGTCCTGATAGTGATTGAGATTCTTTAACTCCGGTATCAATGCTGTCTTTTTACCCAAATTAAAATCTGTACTCCACACTGTGCGGAGCTCATAAGGATCATTTTCAGATAAGGTAGCATGAGGCCGGGGATTACTGGTGGTGCTGATGATAATGGTAAATGTAAATGAGCGCGGGAAGACCGAAGTTTAAATTGACGCTGACGATGAAATTATATTTAATGCGGATCAGTTGTACTTGGCTGATACCTGATCCACTTAATGAAATCGGTATTAGCCTTGATACCAGCTCGGCGGATCGGTGCAACCCTAGCTGCTGAACACTCCGGTTTGAATTCATTCTTTCCATAAATTAACCATAAATGATTCATTACTGAGATGACTACAGCGTTCGGAGTGTATTTATTCCTGTGTTGTCTGGATTTTGGATGTGATCGTGTTGTTTTAGCATTAATCTCTTTCTCTCTCTCTCTATCTCTTGTTTATCTTTCTTCTTCCCGTCCTCCCTGCAGCGAGAGTGTGCTGGAGCTCTCCATAATGCCAAAAGATGAAGACGTGCTTCAGTTGGTAAGTGTGAGTATGGGATTTTTCACGCACCTTATCCTCAGAAACACCAAACTGGCCCTACACATATCATGCATTGCACACTTACATACCCATGCCCGTGTGCAAGCGGAGAAGTATTATTCTGTTATTTTAGGACACTGGAGGAAACTGTGTGTTCTGCGGTGCTTGTTGGCAGAGCTGAACTAGGATTCACCCCATCACTGTCCAGGAATGTGGAGATTTAGTCAGAATGGCTGGAGAGTGACTCAGACTCACTGCCCTGTGTTTAGATTACAACAGACATTCATTAAAAGCCGCAGGTATCCGACTGTTGGAGCTCACATTTGGAAAAAAAAAAAAACGGCTCCATGCTCGTTCACACACCCATGTACCGAACACATTTTTGGCGCTCCGCAGGTTGCTCCATGCTCGCTCACATGATCAGACATGCATCATCCCCGAGCCCCTCCCACTAACCTGGAGCGACATGTCAACAAGACACTGAACCAGATCACCAGCTCTGGGTGATCCTTCTTCCCCCACATGCAGGAACATCAGTGTCCCTGCCAAAACAGCCCCAAAAACCTGGGTTCCAACATTTAAGCCCTACTGCCATGTCTTAACATTAGAAACTCCACTCTTGTGTCCTCACACTCCTCCCCCTTTTGCTGCTACGCCTGTATCTGCTGCATTCCTGGCATGACATCACCAGAGCTGCGCCTCCTTCCACACACTCCCACAGGGTGGAGTAAGACAGAGAATGAGAGGGAGGAGAGAGGGAGTTTGGAAGGAACCCGACAGAGGAGAAAACAAGGAGACCAACAGATAGAAAACTCATGACAAAAAAAGTAAAAGAAAAATAAAGCGGAAGATCGAATGTGTCTGAGAGAAGGAGGGTTTGAAATTTGAAAGACGGCAGGTTGTAGCAGCAGGAGTGTCGTGTCAGGAGCGTTGGTGAGGAGAAGACTCCTGTCTTGTCCTCTTGCCTCTTCCTCCTCGGTGTCTGTTTGTGGTGACTGCAAGCTGAGCGCTCAGGCTGAGCAAAGGTTTTGGATCCTAGTGGACGGCCTAGATCAATTAGGTAAACCTTGAAAAGTTTTCCAACTGTCTGTGTCATTTAGCTTGACTTATGCATAGAAGCAGGAAAAAGGACTGTTTGCGGGTTTGTTTTTGTTTTCCTTGTGTTATAAAGTTTAAGAGATGCTTTAAATGTGACAGTGTGGCTAATTGACAAACTCATCGGTTCATTTTAAGTTTGTTATTTGCAATGGATTCTCTAAAACCAGCGCAGTGTATTTGTCCTGTATGTGTACACACAACACTGGTGAGCACACACTGTGTGTATTTGCAACTGGTGGCTGTGCAGTGAGTGCTGTGGCTTTTGCTTAAGGCAATTCATGCACTGTTTGAGCTATGTAGCATGTGCAAAGAGAGACGGTGTCACTTTAAGACTTGTTGTGTAATATACAGCAGCAGGAAGACGAAGCTGCCTTATAAAGTTATGGTTAGAGCACATTTTGATTTAAAGTCACCACACACAGACACACACACACACACACACACACACACACAGACACAGACACAGACACACACACATACACACACACATACACACACACACACACACACACACACACAGCTTTTTTTATCCAGCTTTTCTTCCTGTCATTTCATGTCCCATGTGTTTTTCTTCTCCAAGGCATATTCCCAGGATGCCTACCTGACAGGCAACGAACCCTACTCAGGGGGAGCTGAGAACCTCCCACCACCACCTCCCCTCTGTTACTCACGCACCAAGACCACACCCCCCGCTGGAGCCCCTCCGTCTGCCCCCATGGGCCAGAACCAGCTGGATAACTGGAGTCGCTGGCCAGGCTCTTCCAGCCCTTCTTCACCCCTGGATAACCGCTCTGCTGTGGGCAGCCCCGCCAGCTGGCAGGAGGGGCGCGCAGGAGAGCCAGGAGGAGTGGGTCACACCAGCCCGGCCCATCGCACAGAGGAGATCCAGTACGGTATGACCAGCCAGCAGCCTCAGGGCCAGACCAGGGGGCGCTCCTACTCCTCCTCTTCCTCGTCAGGAGGCCCCTTGTCCAGCCCGCTCCAAGTCCACTACCCCAACCACCACGCCAGTTCCTCGCAGTCCCAGCCACGAAAGTCCAGCTCGGCCTGGACCAGTCCTCCCCCGCCCCAGCTCAGCCACGGCCGCACCGAGCGCTGCCAGCAGGCCCTCTCCGACTGGTACTATAGCCAGCTGCCTGAGCACTCAGGACGCTGCATGCAGACCCGCCACCGCAGCTACTCTCAGGACCGGCTCAGCGAAACAAGGAGGCAGCAGCAGCGGACGGGCGGCTGGCCACACAGCGCCTCCCAGGACACGCTGCTTTTATTGCAGCAGTCAGGACCAGGACCTCATGGAGAGCCCTGCTGGTCGTATGCAGACTTGGAGGGGGGCCCAGGTAGGGGCCACCCCGCCTCTAACTATACCCGAACTCGCTCTGAAAACCTTCTGGCCCAGTACGATCGTCACGGCCGCTCGTTAGAGATGCTGGACCGAGCCGCAGGTGGACTGGTCTCACCTCGGTTTGAGAGGCCTTCATGGCTCCAGCAGGCTCCCCAGCCGCCCCCCAGGACTGACGCCTACCCAAGGCAGGGGAGCCATTACGGTGCAGCACAAGCTCCTCCGATGTCCCGACACACACAGTCACATTCGAAACACCATCCGCAGCAACACACCCAGGCCCACTCCCAGACCCAGACCCAGGCCCAGCAGGCTGCCCCCCAGACCAGGCGGCTTCCCCCTGGGCAGAGCATGGACGACCAGCCGGTGGGCTACCGCAGCTACAGCCCCTCTTTTTACCGCAAGACGGGCCGCATCATGCAGCAAGCCCACTCTTTCAGGGACCCTTCGTACTCTGGCCCTCACTTGAACTGGAACCCGACGCCTAAAACAAGCCCCCCAGAGGTCTCAGCGGCACCCCTCACCTCCTCCACCGCATCTCCCCTCGCCTCCGCCACACCCGAATCCCAGGACAGAGCGTACAGGCCAACAAACCACGAGAGGGAACGAGGGTCAGTGGAGGGGCAGCCGGAGGTGGCGCCACAGACCCAAGAAGTGGTGCTGAGGCAGAAACCTCCCACCGGTCGGAGGAACGCCCACGGGCTGCGTCATCCCCACTACGCGCTGCCCATGGACGGGCTAGAACCCTCTTTGTTTTCTTCTGATCCCCAGGACTCAGCCCCTGCCTCTGGCTCCACAGGAGATGTAGCCTCACACAAACCAAACGGCAACCTCGCCCCCCTCCCCATAGAGGATGACTCTCTGGCATCCATCCCCTTCATTGGTAAGTAGTGAGCTTCTGCTCGTCGTCCTGACTCTCTTCTCTGCTTTAAATCCCCTCATGCAAACTCTGACTGACCTTTAGATTTCATCGCTCCCATTATAAAGTGTAATCCATACTGAGTGTTTATTGAAAGTTAGTGAAAGCTTAACTGAGAGGAAATGCAAAGCTATAATTCAGACAAAATTACGAGTTTGGGGGAATGTGTGTGTGTTTCTTTAATTTCCTTCTTGTCTGTCTATTCAGGCTCCAGGCTTTTCTCAGATGCAGTTTCCATTCTCTCATTGAGATTCTGCTGGTGTGTGTGTGTGTGTGTGTGTGTGTGTGTGTGTGTGTGTGTGTCTGTGAATGTTTGCGTTGGGTAATACTGGTATTTCCCACAGTCTTACAGACAGTATTAGTAGTTTTGATTGAATCATATCTGATGGGAGTTTACGAATCATGCTGCCTGCCCCCGGTTCCTTAAGGTCACCTCACCATGCCGAGGAAATTCCTTCCTCATTGTGTGTTTTTGTTTGTGTGTGTGCAGGGCAGTGCTGGAGATTTACTATAATTCCTAAGATGTGTCAGTGTGTCTTCATATGAAGTTTTCACTTCAGCAGATTTTTTTTTCTTGTTACAATTTTAGTTTTTTCATCTTTTAAAGGTCCATATAATATAAAGGTAGATGTCCATGTGTTGTTGATTATAAAGCAGGTCTAGGTTCTATATTAATACTTTCAAAGTATAGAAACTGAGCCTTAAAACGTAACTTTGTGGAACTTTGTGATGTCACAACAAAGCAGTCATGAATCTCTGCCATGCCCCAAGCCCCGCCCACCTGGCCCACCATCCAACCTTGCAGGATTTGGTTTCTCTGTATTTACCTGAAATCTGCTTTATTTTTATTCAATCACTCAGGAAACCTTTGAGATGGTTTTTGGTTCTTAAAACCACAAATATCTTATTATGGATCGACACATATTATTGGACATTTAAAATTTGGATTTATGAAATGAGAAAAGCTGAATGGACAGAGAAGTTTAATCACATTAAAAGTGGCTTACAGTATTTTTCGTCTAGAAGTTATTTTATATGATTAATAGCTCTGGAAATCAGCTGTATGAATTGACTTGGCGTGCTTCTCTGACGTGCTCTGCAATTTTATTACAGTTCTTTATGGTCAGTTCACAGCGGACAATCTGAGATTTTGCCTGTAAAATACATCTGAGGCAAGAAAACTTACATTAATCAATCCGCTTTTGTTATTGACCAAGAAGATGCATATGCACTTACAATTGCATTTTAATTTGCAACATTTGAAAGTTTTTCAAAAGTTACAAAAGTTGGATTAAATTAGTCACATGTCATGAAAAACAGCCTGATTTTTGCCATAAAATAAGAATGATAATCTGCCATACCTTCAGTGTTCGTAGGATATGCAGTTCTGTGTCTGTGTGAGGCTTCTTGCATGATTATGTACAGTAATGGCCTGGCCACAGTATGTTGGTGTCAGTGGGAGGGAGCTGTGATCATGCCCCGGCTTGTTCCCAGTCCTGAAAGGACTGAAAGAAAAGGGGCTCCGCAGGCTTCAGACTGGATCGTATCACTTGACATGCACAGCAGCCATGAAGTCAAACCATAGGCAAACAAAGTTAGTCAGTCAGAAGAGCTGTGCCTCGATCACCCTGTCACCGCCCGAGGAAAAAAAAGCACTGCTTCCCCTAATGCCGAATAGATTCAAATCAGCTGACTTGGAAGCTTTGACCCGACTTGGAATGAACGTCGATATTTGAGCCAAGCCGCTCTCGGCCCGAGAAAGTCATTTAAAGAAAGAAAATCCAGTGGATCAGCAAACCAGGAGGCATCTCTGTGCCTCTCTCTCAGTCTGTCTGTCAGAACACATTCTTGCCTCGTCCCTTCACCTGAATCAAACGAAGCCACGCAGTCAGAGATGCAGGCCGGGACATGTTTAATAGCCATAAACTGAAACTAGGCTAGTTTCTCCCCATAGACAAGAACTTTTCTCTTCTTCTGTCTTTCTCCATCGCTTCATCTCTGTGACAGAAATGCAGATATGATGTGGGTCTGTTTGGGAACACGTGGTTTAATAGTCTGTTGCTCTTATCTGTGAGGTAGCGAGCACAAAGACGTGTTGTGTCTGAAGGCAAATGTGTTTTTATGACGTCTTGTATAGAGATATCGCAGTATCTTTCTACTCCACTAGCTCATATGAAATGAACAACATCATGTCAACAGATATAGTATTTTACTCTGTGCCCACTCTGAGTCTTTCAACATGAATCTGAGCTGTAAATCACCAGGAGGTTTTTTGTGGCGGCCCTTGTGGGGAACAGTAGGGGCCCATATACCCAGCTCCCGCCCTCAATGCTGCTATTGTGCTGCTCTGGAAGATGAAGGGGTTTGTTGGTCTGTGTGGGGGTTCAGTCGATGACTGTCTTTACTAGCTGCACCCTGAACATGAGAGACCAGGACCAAGACCTTCTGTACTGGCTTCTGTCCTGCTTCGAATAGGCTTCTTGTGCCCTGTGGCTTGTCTTACAGGCACCAGCCCCCTTTTCTTTTTTTTCCCCTCTGGCTTTTTAATGCTCAGTTTCATTCTCTGTCTTTTTTTTTCTACATTTCTGGTTTTCTTTTCTCTGTTTAACAAAGTCTAGGGATCAAACCTTTTTGGTACGGACCAAAATGTAACTGTAGCACCAAAACTGTCAAGTACCGAAGGTTGCCATCTAATGCTTGGTCAGATTTATTGCTTTCTTTGTAAAGCTGCAACAATTAGTTCATTAATCAGTTAGCTGAGCCACTGCAACTACTTTGATAATCTGTTAATCATTAAGTCTTTTTTAAAGCCGAAATGTTGATCATTAACTCTTTCCAGCTGTTCCATTATGAGGATTTGCAGCTGTTTTTGTCACATCATAATAAACTGAATATGTTTGGGTTTTGGCCAAAAAAAACAATTGAAATGAATTCATGAAATTTTCATTTCAGGCATTTTTTACTGATCTGAGATTTTATTGACCAAATTATTAATTAATAAAGAGAGAAAATAATTGGCAGAATAAACAACAATAAAGGTAATTTACTTGTTAATCTTTAATCCAATTCTTACTGATTTAAACAATAGTTTTTAGACTGTATAATTTCGGCAAGTTCAGGTATATACATTATACAGCTGCACAGTATTTAACATTTGAGAGGATTTTCCACCAGAGCATCCGTTTTCAGTAAGTAAGTAAAGTTAGTAAAGGCAGCCTTGCTGTACACTTGGTATTGGCATTTTTGAAGTAATCCAATGTGAGTTTTGAGAGAATTAGAAGATATTTGTGTATATTCTCAGTCCTTAAGGGAGCATGTCATCCTGCAACTCATCTGACAAAGTAAAAATCACCAAGCTTAGAGATGTGATGCATTTTCTCATCCACATATTGTGTCGATGTTTTTTTTTTTTTAAGTCTCTTTTATTCCTTCCTTTTTTCTTTTTTTTTTACATTTTCCTACTGTTCTTGCTCTCTCTTCTTTCTTCCGTTCTTTTCCCCATGTAGTCTCTGACTGCTGACTGTCACATATGAAATGGGATGGACACAGGACATTGAGAGTGGCAGTGTGGTGCAGTATGTTGCTCCCCTCTGCTGGTCCATCTCTGTCTCGTGGCTCTGAGCTCACTCTCTGGCTGCCTGTTAATGACGGCCTTTGTTAAACCCACAGCCCGGCTATTTCTGTGCTGCGCTGTAAACAGGCAGATTCCTCATCCCAGATTGGGAATGTTTTCCGCCTTATGTCGGGCTCTAGTGTGCACAGGAGTGAAGAATAGAACGGCAGTGGCGGGAGAAGGAAGAGCGCCAGAGGGAAGGAGACGGAGAGACAAAGGGAAGGATGATGGATCAGTAATGTTACATTATAGTAAAAGATGCAGCGACAGAGAGTGAAGGAAAATGGAAATAAATGACAAAGAAAGAGAAAGCCCAGCAAGAATTAAAAAAAAAAAGAAGAAGAAAAAAGGAGCATGTGGTGGTCTGAGGGGGAGGATCTCCGTCCTGTTGTCTGAGGCTGTGCTGCCCTCTGTTGTTTCCACATGGAGCAAACCTTTCAGTCCTGTTTAAAAATGTCAGCAGCAAATCCAGCTTCTCATCACTTTATGCAAATGATGAGCCGGTCTCCAATCCTCTCTCAGTGAGGAAGTGTAAGTGTGTGTACGCATGAAAGTGTGTTTGTTTGTGTGTGTGTGTGTGTTGTGCTTTCACATCCTTTTACATTAGCTCAAACTGTTAAACACTTGCGACCTATAAAACTGCTTTATACCTTTGTCTTCTTGAGCAATGAAGCTTGATTAAAGACACAACCATTACCCTGCTCATCCGCATTCAATGCCCAACAGAGTTCTCTACTTTCTACTTGTTGGATTGTGACAGTTTCTCATGCACGTATCAGATCATACGTGACTGTAGATTTCATAAAGAACTGAAACCTGCCGTCGGCAAATCTCTGTCACAAAACCCCCCTCTGTTAGATACTGAATTGCTCTTCTTATGGCAACAGGAGACACAGGTACTGCTTTATGTGTAAGCTATTTGCCTATTTTTCCATGTGCTAGCGTGACTTTTTGTCTCTGTAGTCAGGTTGCAGTTGTGTTTCTTCTTTCCTGAGACAATTGCACAGGTTTTAGCCTCTTTTGCAGATTTGTAAATGTTTGAGCTTGTGATCTTTGTTTCTGTGTACGTCCCACTGGAATATAGAAATGCCCCATGTAAGAGTGTGGCTGTTGTAATGTAAATATAAGGTGAAAGAAATAGAAATTGTGAAATGCATTCTTTTTAGTTGTGTGTCTCTGACGGTAACCCTGCGCTTCCTCGTGGTTCCACTTCCTTAAACACCTCTCCTCACCTTACCTCCTCCTGATCTAACCCCTGCTGTTTGCCTTTCCCTCCTCTTCCCTTCTGACCTCTTTCTCTAACACCTAACCCTATCCTTCCCTTCTTTTCTCCTCCTTCTCTTCCTCTCCTCCTGCGTCCCCTGCCTCCTTCCCTCCACCCTCCCACAGATGAGCCGACCAGCCCCGGCGCTGATTTGCGTGCCCGCCACGTGCCGGCGTCCTCCGTGGTGTCCAGCGGCATGAGTTCGGCGCCCGCTGTTGCCGCCAGCCCCGCCTCCCCCACCTTCCACTTCCCCCTCACTAGGCTCTTCTCACACGACTGCAGTGAGTGCCCCCCCCCTCCTTCCCCTCCTTTACTCCCCACTGCATGCAGCAGAAAAGTGTTTCTCTACCAGTGTACAGTAGATTATCTGTCCTCTTCCTTCAGAGAGGGATTGATGAAGTGTGCATGAGACTTTAAAGCCTCCTGGCCCCCGTTTCTCAACAGCATCATAAGGCTAGGATGATCTTGGTCTGTGGGCTGAGATTATCTTAGCCTTAAGATGTTCTAAAATTCAAAAGCATGAAAGGCATTTTTGCTTGTTTAGTCAGAGAAATGTAAGAGAAATCGGCCAGTTTCAACCCGCTTCTAATAATCATCATCAAGGATTTTTCCAAAATCAAGTGTCGTTTTTTGCTTCACTTTGCCGAATAATGCTGTTTCCTTTCACAGCACTTACTTCTACAAGTTGATGATTTATTGGAAACTGGTTGAAACTTTAAAACAAGACTTTATGGCCTCAGTAATTGACAAAAATCGATGAGATTTTTTGTCACTGCTATATAATGTTTGCATGCTGCATTTGTAAGTTGCATGGAAATTATACAAACATGTTTGTTGAGAATGTGTTTGGTTCTTTCTCTGTGCATGAAGCTCCACAGTCAGTGTGCTGTAGATTAATTAAACTCCCAGGACAAATCTAGACTTGCATGACACTTTTCTTTGATGAATAGTTCAAATGCATGTGAGTCTGTATCCGCAGAGCCTATACCTGCATGCCAGTGGTGGGAAACAGTCTAACCCACCGCCCCAGCTCATCTCCCCACCGTCCACCCTCACCCACATCACCCACTCACTCGCCACTCAAACGCCCCGACCTCCACCAACCACCACCTCCTGCTTCCTCCCTCCCTCTCCCCATCTCCTAATCCAACACCGTCCACTCTGGTGATTGGCATTACATCAACATTCTGTCTTTCTCTCTGTCTCTTTCTCTTTTCTTCTTCTCTCTCTCTCTCTGTCTGTCTCTCTCATTCATCCTCTCACCGAGCAGGCAGTATTAAATCCAGTCGCCGTTCCTCCTATCTTCTAGCCATCACCACCGAGCGCTCCAAGTCATGTGACGAAGGACTCAACACGTTCAGAGAGGAAGGCCGGGTGTTCTCGTGAGTACTGCTGGAGAGACAACTGGCTCTTAACTGGATAGAAATGAAATCCATTTAACTATATAGCACTTACCGTGCACTTCTTTACCTGATCTCCTTGCACTTATCGAATAGATTTCGTATTCAGTACTTCCACCAAGGTTTCCTACTGCACTGAAGCTTTAGTGATATCCCTCACTTGTAAGACACTTTGGATAAAATGAGTAAATGTACATGTAAGTACGTGCAGGCAGACGTTTTGACAGTTGTGTTGTTGTTGTTGTTCTCTCCAGGAGGCTTCCAAAGAGAGTGAAGAGTTTCTTCACTGACGGGGTGAGTTGTTAACTTTTGGTAAACATTCATAAAGTGACAAATTCTTCTGACTTCTCATCATCCGAAACCTCATTTAGTATAAATCCAGGTCGGGTCGACTGCTTTATCATTCACCTGTTATTCAGTAAACTATAAACAAAGACGCCCTGCAGTTCAACAGATAAATTTGTTGAATTTTGACTTAATGACATTTAAAGACAAAATAAGGTGTAAAAAATGTAATTTTAAGACTTTGTAAGAAGTATTTGATGTGGCTAACTACAGTGGGTGACCACAAGTACACAGACAGTGGTATATTTTAAATTTCAACTGCAAAAGCAGCAGTTACAAGATGATGCCACAATGAATTTCCCGATGCTTAGTTTCACTTTTTGTCCTACAACCATTGAGATATTTGCCTGTGACAGGATGACACGTGCAAAAGAGCCATACAGTCAGTGAACTGACTCAGTAAGTTATACAGGCACATCTGTCTTAGGTTTGCTAACATTAACCACCATAAGCAAACTGACAATTCAACACACTCAGTCCCTGAGTGTGTTGAATTGCATTTAGTTGCTTATTAATTTGACCTTTTATTTGTAAGAGGAACAATTTAATGTTTCGTAACGGCAGAGACGTGTTTCAAAACAGTTTGTCTAAAGAAATCTGCTTTTTCCTGCCACATCAGAAACTGTGATAGATAGAAGCTCCTCAGTTGTGTGAAATTCGGACACAAGTTGGAATGTGTTTATAAAAGTTTGACGGGAAGCATTTTTAAAGTAACATCTGGCCACTTTACAGAGGCACGACGGAGACCAGATCGTTGCTTCCTAAATTTCTGACATCTGTTGCAAAATTGATGTAATGTGGCAAGAGGAGAAGTCTTGAAAATCATGACAAAGCAATGCCACACAGTGGAAACCGTGTCTAAGAGAAGCAAAGGTTAAGATAAACCCTCAGTAAAAACTATGATCTCATCAGGTTGATTCAAAACCTCAAGAAAAACATCATGAGATTTTAAATTGCTTTTTGTTGCTTGTTTCTTTTGATACAGTCTCATAAGTCGCCTTCTGTCGCCCATACCTTTTGATTACCATGCTCAAATAAAAAATAAAAAAAAGTCAGATTCAATTTTAATTCTCCAGGTCTCACGACGACTGACAGTAGAAAATCTGACAGGGCTACATATCAATAAATGTTCTGAACATTTCCCTGTGTGTGTTTCAGTCTCTGGACAACCTTGGGACGGCAGAGGAGGTTCGATCTAAACGCCACTCCACTTCAGAGCTGGGAAACATCACTTACAGCGATGTGCGGCGAGAAGGATGGCTGCACTTCAAACAGATCCTCACGGAGAAGGGCAAGGTGAGCAGAGCGAGCCTGACAATGAGTGAGATCTGAAAAGAATGGAAAGCAAGCGCTCACTCACATCACATCACATCACATCACATCACATCACATCACATCACATCACATTTCCTCTTCCCTCCGCAGAAGGTGGGCAGCGGCATGCGTCCGTGGAAGCGAGTCTTTTCGGTGCTTCGCTCCCATTCGCTGTTCCTCTACAAGGATAAGAGGGAGGCGGTGCTTCGTGGGGCCACGATCGGCGGCGCAGCGGAGGACGAGCAGCCGATCAGCATCCGGGGCTGCCTGGTGGACATCGCGTACAGTGAGACCAAACGAAAGCACGCCCTGCGACTGACCACGCAGGACTTCTGTGAGTACCTGCTGCAGGCGGAGGACCGGGAGGACATGCTGGACTGGATAAAGGTCATCAGGGAGAACAGCAAGACGGACAG
>NW_019524996.1:701503-720815 GCF_002814215.2 Seriola lalandi dorsalis | reverse complement strand
GCTGAGCCTGTGGAGCAGCCACTGCGGTAGGATGGGAACTCCCCTGGCAATGTGTGTGTGGGTGCGTGTGCCTGTGTGTGTGTGTGTGTGTGTGTGTGTGTGTGTGTGTGTGTGTGTGTGTGTGTGTGTGTAACCAGTCAGTGCATCATACTGTGAAAGTGAAATAATGGGAGTGTGTTTGTATGAGAGAGATTGTGAGTGGTGGTGATGGTTTGTGTGTCCATGGTCTCCATCACCCTCCTGAAAGTCGGTGTCTCCCTCTCAGTGTCAGACGGAGTCACTTCAGTGTCTCCCCAGTCTGACTAATGAATTAACGGATGACTGGATGCTCTGCCTGTTAAAACTGCTGCATCTGACACTCGAGTGTAAACTGTTGTCTGTCACTGAGAGACAACCCCCTCCCCGGTGGCCTGTCTTGTTGTCACGCTGTGCTCCGCTCATCATATGAGCAGTTCGCAGTCGGTCTAGTCCAATCATCAGGACCCCAACTCCACGCATAGCTCTTAAGGGACTCTAGGTGGCGCCGTTTCTGTCCTGTCATTTTAAAATCCCAGTGACATCAGCTTTTATTCTGATTTTTATTTATTCTTTGTGTGTGTGTGTGTGTGTGTGTGTGTGTGTGTGTGTGTGTAAGAAGCTCAATGGAGGCCCAGACCTTCTCATTTCCTCCTTGGGTTTTCAACTTTCCAGGAAAGCTTCAGTTTCCCAAAGTGCAGCTAAAGTGAGGTCCAGGCTCACATTAACACCAGCTCACTGGTGATCTCGACTTTACACACAAAGAAGTCCATTTATATAGCCCCAAAATCCAAATCCCAAATGAGCCTCAAAGGGCTTTACAGTCTGTGCCACACATGCTGTGTCCTCAGACCCTCGATGGGAAGAAGGAAATATTCCAGAAATGTTCTTTCAAAGCAAAATGCCTCAGAAATATAACAAGACGAGACAAGACCAGACATGGGATTTTGCCATTCACCAACATGGAAATCTGAACCATGTTTCATATTATATCTCCTAAGTTTTTTTATTGATCCTACAGCTGTTGTTCAAAATGGGGACTTAGGCAGGGGTGGGCAGTAATGAAGTACATTTACTTGAGTTGACTTGATGACTTTTCACTACACTTACGAGACAAATATTGTACTTTTGACTCTGATATTTCTATGAAGTACTTCTTACTTTGACACACAGCTTTTAGTCAGTGAAAGGAATTTTATTAAATTTTTGAAAAATGCATCGGGCCATACACTGTGTTCATCACAGAAGAAAAAACAATGTTGTGCTGCTACATCTTTGAACAGCTCGATTTGAACTTAGTGTCTTAACGATGGAGGCGTTAGATAATGATGAGGCAGAAGATTCTTCAGAGACCATGGTCTAATTTGAAGTCTGTTTGAAATGTTAGAAATAAAGAAAGATTCATTTCGTTTTAAAAGTTTGCTCTGTTATCCATGACCAAACTTTATCACTGACAGGCTGTTGTGAGGCGGGTGGGGCATGTTAAATTAAAAAAAAGAAAAGAAAAAAGAAAAAAATACATGAATTACAATGGCTGTCTTCTGGTTGATACAATCGTGTTTTTATGTCTATTTCTCTCAGCTTTGTATCACATTTTACAAGCTTTTTATTCTACAGGTGAGTCAGTCATTCAGTCTGATGTTTCAGAGTCATTTGTAAATACACGCAATAATACAACGTGTTGACATATAAATGTACTTTTGAATACTGAGGTTTTTTTTTTAACTCAAGTACTCCAGTAAATCTGATTGAACAACTTTCACTTGTATTGGAGTAATATTTGACCAGGGGGATCTATACTTTGACTCAAATGGGGAAGTAGAACGTCGCCATCACTAGTGAAGTCCTGGTGTTAAGCTGCAGTTTGGGAAAACTAAGGGCTTTTACTGGATTTCAATGGTGGTACATCTATGATACCAAGAGGGAAAATGAAAACCAGCATCTGTAAGATCAACATGAAATAAACTGGCTTGACATTTGTTACTGATGTCGTTTGGACATGAGAAACGACTCCATCTAGAGCCCCTCAGGAGACGACCATTCCTCCCATGCTCCTGGGTTTCCCAAAAAGAAATTCGATTTATAAACGATGGAGCTTTTATCCTGCAACGGTGTGTATGTACGTTTGTGTTTGTGAGGGACTGTGTTTCTTTTCATACTGTCAATTGTTTCTGCTTTCACGCCTCCAAACGCTTCTTCCTTCACTGATTGATGTCGTCAGTGTTTCCGGTGATGTCATCGGTGTGTGCTGTGATTTTTTTAATGCTCCCAACACCAAACCCTGCTTCCCCCCGTCATTGTTTCTCCTCCACATTCTCCACTGTGTAAATCAGTGTCTTTGTGCCGGGGTGCGTCAGGGGCAGAGGGCACAGAGGAAGACCAGTCCCTGGACAAATAGTAGAGGAATTTGTCTTGTAATTATTATTTTTTTCAGTCAGGAAGACGGCTGCTTATCAGTGATGTCACAGCGGGTGACCTTTCCAGCTGATGGAAAACACCCGCTGTGGCATCGAGGATTAAAGTGTGTTTACGGACGATAGAGAGCAGTGCAGCAGCAGCTTTCCTGTGATTTATTGGGAATTTGTCCTTTAAAAAGTGATGATAACACCAACTGCCTCTGTGTCCTCCACCATGACTGTTCTGGCCTCCTGTTAAGTTCAGTGTATCTGACCCACTTCTGTTTTTTTATTTTCTTTTTCCCCAGACTCAACCAACAGTGACTCGGCTAAATCAAAGGTAACGTCTCCGTACATGGTACAAGGCTGCTCCGGTTGTTCGATTGCAGCTCACACACACACACACACACACACAGTACGTGTGTGTGTGTGTGTGTGTGTGTGTGTGTGTGAGCTGCACTCGACGCAGGAAATACAACGTCCATGTATGACAGCGTCACAGTAACATTTCTTCCTTTTCCAGGGGTCGTGGGGGTCAAAGAAGGACCTCACAGCCAAGGACTTCCTGACTCTGTCCATCATGTCAGCTGTGACGGGCCGCAAACGCAGAAAGCGCCACAACGCCCGCCGCGTGGGCAGCAGCACTGACGACGACTCAGAGCACGAGCCAATCAAAGCCGGACATCTAGGGGCAGAGGAGGAAGAGGAGGCAGAGTCACCTGTAGGAGACACTGCTCCTCGAGCGGAGGGAGAGGAGGATGACGATGAAGAGGAAGAAGAAGAAGAAGAGGAAGATGAGGAAGTTGTAGAAAGCGGAGCGAAAGAGGAGGTAGAAGAGGAGGCGGTGGCGGTTATTCCCAGTCGGCCGTGCTGTAAAGAGGAAGAAGAGGCAGGAGGAAGGCAGGCAGCGATGTTGCTGCAGGAGGAGGAGGCTCGGGCGGAGGTGAAGGGGCCGCCGTGGCGGGCGCCAGAGGATGCGCGCTCTATCGTTTCTGGTTACTCCACCCTCTCCACGTTAGGGCGCAGCCTGGGGTCAGAGGGGAGGGGGGACGACGCCGATGACGAGCACAGCGAGCTGGTGAGCGAGACGGACAATGAGAGCGGCTTCGCCTCGCGCTCCCTCACCCAGGAGAGACCCAACAAACACCCAACTAGCCCCGTGAACACACAGCCGCCAGCAGCCCCGCGCAGCTTCCTCTACACACACTACAAACCCCCAGTTCTCTCACCCACAAACCTGCTCGCCCCGCCCACACCCCTCACACACACACCAGACTCTGCAGAGAGGAGTGAGGGAGGAGCGCGCTCCACCACGCCCTCGTCCTCCTCCTTCTCCTCCTCCTCCACCACTCACAGACTGCACTCACGGCCTTCCTTCAACTCCCACAAGCTGATCCAGTGTGACACTCTGGCCAGGAAGAAGCTGAAGTCAGAGAAGACCAAGGCTCGCTCCCTGGACCTGTTGGAGCTGCCTGGGACCACAGCTCAGGGTGACGAGGCTGGCTCTGGGTCAGACGGTGCGCCCAGGGTGAGGAGGGAGACCTCCAGAACCAACCCCTCCTCAGGCAGCAGCCAGGAGAGCCTGCGCCTGACACGGCCCAAACCCGCTCTGCCACCCAGCGAGGCCGCCTCCTTCACCCCGACCGGCCCGGGCGGCAGGTCTCTGGCCGAGCAGGTTCGCGCTCGACTGCTGGGCTCGGCCGACGACCTGCGGAGCGTTGGGCTGCGAAAACCGCTGTCGCCTGAGACGCGAAGGAAGAGGCGGGCCTGGCGCAGACACACCGTGGTGGCCTCCCCGACTGAGACGTCCGAAAAGAGACCCCCACTGACTGTCAACGAGTTCCCCTTGTCTCCTTTCAAACAGAACCAGGTCAAAACACCAGGGCTGCCTCGGGATGCAGATGGCCTCGAACAAGGACCGGCCACACGTCAAGCACCCACCTCTAGATTCCACCAGTACCTGTGAGGCCTGCCAGCTGACCCCAACCTCCACAAAGAGGCTGAACCTGCTGACTCTGAGGGGGGGTCTGGCCAAGCTGCTGACCCCCTGCAGAGTTGACTGGCAGCAGCGTAAACAGGGTTGTGGTTAGTTGCCAGGTGCAACACAGGGTACCAATGAATTGAGTCTTTAAGAGCAGCCCACCCTTTTATTTTTGATGAGCTCCGTTTGCATGGCAAGGGGCATTCCAGTGTTGCCAAAGCTTTTGTTTTTTCTTTTTCCTATATGTGTGCTTTTATAGAAATAATACAGGAACAGGACAGAGACACAAACAGACCTCATCACAATCAATGTTACAGCCAAGAATTCTCATTCGAATAATAACCCGAGCATCCTTTCCGTCTTCTCTCTCTTCCGGCCTGGCTCACAGACGATTTAAGTCAAAGGGTTAAATCCCTTTAAGTGACCGGAGGAGGAGGCCGACATGCAGCCTTCCTCTGGTTCTTCAGAGAATGGTGCTTCTTAACAAAGTGGAATTAAATTTCTCCAAACCTACTTCAGTGAGCCAGAGGAGACAGAAAATCTAATAGTCAGGTTGAAACCATTTCTCAACTGATTTTTCATCAGTCTTCCTAATCCTCAGACCACAGACACTGTAAGACTCATTTATACTCCAGACATCAGACACATTAGGATCACAGACACACAATACAGTCGTCTCTCTCTCTACTTGTTAATACTGTTAATGTGTTTTTTGCGCAACAATATTCGTGATAATGTCCGAGCGTGCAGGTGTTTTGTGTTGAACAATTTTGTAACATTTGTACAAAGCCTTGTTAAGTTAACCTTGTAAATATAAATATTATGTTATCATATTTGTTTTTACTTTTTTAGTTCTTTTTTATGGTTTACAAAAAGTGCGTACAAGTGCACAGTCAGTTTCCTTCAAGATGTTACTTGAAATGTTTCCCTTAATATATTCTTTTTTGTTTTATATTCTCTCTCTCAATATATATATATATATTATATATATTATATATATTTTGTATTAAAGTAAAAAAGTACTTTTATTGTGATTTCACCTCTTGGGTGTACCTGTTCAAAGGAGACAAGATAAACATGACTAACCCTGTTCCTTATTTCCTCATAGATGGCCTTTCTCTCTGATTCTCAGCACTGTGCAGAAAAAAAAAAAGTTATCTCATGAGATTTTGTTATAAATAAGTTTATCTGGTTACTATACATTCAGTAATGTTGCATCAACATGTAGCAAGATTAAAAAAAAAAAAAAAGTAATTTGGTAATTATTACATTATATTGGACAGTTTGCAGGCAGCTCAGCACCACACTGTGATCGCTGACCTCATCATTTGTTTTCTTATTCATGTCTGGGATTACTGAGCAATGCCTTCACAGATCTGCTCATATTTACTGAGCTCAAGATGAAGTATGTCCCCTCTTGTAATAAAAGACAGAGGAGAAGCCTGAAAGTGTTTAACATACAGTAAAAATACGGTGTTGTGCATACAAACGGCTACATTTTCACTTTGAGCGATCACATGTTTTCTTCGCACCCCCTCTGAGGGCTCATCTGTCTGCATATTTATTACCTTGAGGTTACGTGACCAGGAGTTTTCCATAAAGTCAGGCTCTAATAAATCCTCCCTGACAGGGGGAAATGGTACATTATAGGAAATGAATACAGAATACCCGCTAACAATCTATTGTTTTTATCTCTCGTTCTTACCGTGGAGCCAATTTGCCAACAGAAAATAACAAACAGGAGTTGCAACTTCCCTCAAGTCATGAGAGACTCGCTTGTTTTCATCTGACCAAAAAAAAAACCCCTGTGAAAAATAATGATGATAATAATAATAGATGATAAGTTCTAGTCTTGTCTTACCTCAAGAGTTTTTCTACAAGTGCCTGATTTCTGGAATGTGTTTTTGTTCTGCAGTGCCATGCTCAGTTCTTATCTTTCTGTTTCCTTTTGTTGTTTCTGGGTCTCCTCCCTCCTTCTCCTGTGGTTGATGGTATAACTAAGGCACTGACCCAAAGATGTGTACATTCAATACAAGCGGTCTAACTGAGAGGCTGTAAAAAAAATTAATAAAAAGAAGCACACTTCAAGCCAAGGACATGTCTATGCACTCTCTTTGCCTTCAAAACAGGCATTAACAGCTGTTACTGATGCTGCTAAGAGGGAAGAGGCATAGTATTCTCTCAGCTGCTTTTTTCTTAACAAACTGAGGCCATCTCTCTTTGCCTAGTGATCCACAGTGTGTGAATATGGTACACCTAACAAGCCCTACCCTAAAACCGCATTAGGTCATGCCAGACAACATCCCATTTCCTCAAAATGAACCAACAGCCCACGACTTCATCAGAAGGAAAACTCAACAGTTGGTGTGTGTTGTCTGAAATGTGATTTACCTAATGTTTCATTGTTGTATTTTAAAGTCTTTTTGTACATACTATCTTAATATGTAACATACTGTATTGTGTACATTTGGAATTGCTTTTGAGTATAACTAATATGAAAATGACTGGACTTAAAAGACTTGTCCGCCTGAAACCATTTCCCTCATGGCTGTGTGCTTTAAAGCAAGGTTATATGATGTAAATAAACAGAATTATGTTTAAAAATATATATATATTTGCATGTGTGTTTGTTTTTTTAGATTTTTGCAAGACACATTTTTTTACTGGGAAGATGAGGCTCACGTTTTGCAGCACACACAACTTAGACTAGGCGCTGAATGATGCCCTCTACAGGCTGCAGGTGAATGAGGTCTCTCCAGGCCCTCTAGCACAGATTGTCTCTGTGCATGAAGGAAACTTCATCTGAACTACTGAGGCTCTGCATTTGAACTTCCTGGAATAATTTAATATTCATGCGTTCTGTGAAAACTGGTAGTAACACAGATCATATTGAATTTATCATCATTCTGACTAAATATAGAGCTTTAGTGAACACCATTTGCAGCAGACTCTTTAGCTTCTGACATGACCAGCCCTTCTCTTATGTGCAAAAATGGTCTAAATAGGGGAATAAACCCAGTTTGCATTTCTCCTTGCATAATATCCTGAACAGATTTAACTCAGATTGGGCTAACCTTCATAAAGAGCATCTCCATCATATCCCATCCCCCCCTTATGCTGTGGCTACAGTCTGTATTGCTCCTATTCAGAACCCACTGATGTCTTCTGTCTGGCCCATTTCAAGATCCTCACAAGAAAAGCTTTGTGATTATTTGCATGCTCACAAAAGCTACGTACAGTAGCTTCACTCTGTTGCGTCTATGAACCGCTTCCTGTGTTTTAGAGCAGGCTTTACAACACATGACAGATTAAATCAGAATTTCAAAATTTTATTTGAACTTATGTTAACACACAACTGTTAAAATGTTCACTCTGGAATTTACTTCTGCAAAACAGTCTTTGCAAGCTGCCCCAATTAACGGTAATTTGTTATTCAGTTCTGTTGTTTGTTGGTTTGTTTCTTCGGGGGCGGGGAGGGGGTGCAACATACAATGTTTGTCTTTAAATTCAAAAATTAAACAGTATTATTTAAATGGAAACATACGAAGTTGACCAGGGAAACAAAATATTCTTGTTTTGTCAAATACATTCTCTTTATAAAAAGAATCTTATTTTGAAATATTTACATTTCTTCTCGGAAAAAAATTGAACAGGACAACCTTACAGTCCAAATAGAAAAGAAACGTCAAGTATTGCATTGCAATGCAAGGACTTCATCGTCCAGATGACAAACTGGTTACAGAAAAATTATGACATTTTTTAAAAAAAAAATGCAGTAGTCCCGTGTTTTTACCTCTTTCAAAGGGGGTTTTCCCAACTTGACTAGTGTCCTCTAGTTGGTAGCGACCTGGGCCCTGTCCTTGCTCGGCTGGCTCTGCAGAAGGAGCTCCGTGTTTTGGGCCCTCAGTCTCTCCAGTTCCCTCTCCAGCTCTCTGAGCCGGACCAGGGAGCTCTCCACGGTCAGACCCCCGGGCTCCACAGCGCGCCTCAGCCGGTTGTTCTCCTCCTCCAGCCGGGACATACACTTCTCCAGCTCTAGGTACTCCTGCACCAGCTCCTGCTTGGTCATATTCTGCAGGCTCTCTACGTGATACATCTCGTAGGTCTCGGAAAAGTCTCTCTGGAGAAACTCCCCACCTGCGTTCCCGGGCCTCCCGATACCATCGCTGCCTCCGCCGCTGCCGTCATCATCGTCCTCCTCTTCATTGTCGAAGAGGTCCTCCTCGCTGCCAGTGTCCTCCATGCGACTGCCTACCCCCGAGGGCCGCCTGACCCCGGTCTCGGTGTTCAGGTCGGGCTCCTCCCGGTCATGCTCGTCCATCAGGAACTGTGTGGTGTTATAGGGGGCCACTGGGAGCCCTTTGGCGAACATCTCCTCTCTCAATCGGGAAGCCCTGGCCGTCTCTCTCTCTTCCAGGGCTTTCCTCTCCTCCCAGGAAAGTTTGTAATAAGGCTTCCAGTTGCGCTTCTTCTTGGAGGTCCTGCGCCTATGCCTTTTTTTACCCAGACGCGCGTCTAAGCCAGTGTCGGAGTCAATGTGCAAACTCTCCTCTTGCACCTGGTTCAAAGTCTCTTCGCCGGTTTTCCCCAGTGTGGTGAGATTACCGCCATCCGCTGCATGAATTTGGGGGTTCTGGTGAGATTCAGCCGCAGTCGGGCACTTTAGGAGCTCGTTTCCGGCTGCTAAGGCAGGGAACACCTCCCTCTGACCGCCTTTCATTTGCCATAACTTGTCTGTGTTGTTATCCCCACAGTTCTCCGCCCGCTGCTGCCGCCGCTTCTGCTCTCTCTGTCGCCCCCTGTCGCCGTTCACCGGTCCACCACGGTTGCTGGCTGGGAGATGCTCCAAAGCGTCTCCGCTGCTCCCACCTGATGGGCTGCCTGAAGTTTTCAGGTGATGGGTCTGCTCCGCTGGCTCTGTCATCATGGTGATCTGCTCTGATGGCTCCGCTTTAGCGCATTTTTAGGTGATGTTCCTGCTCTTGAAACTGAGCTACGAAGTTCGTAAAAAAACGTTAAACCTAAATATGGACGAAAATATACTTATTTCACAATAAGCCGAAGTCACTAAAGAAAGTTTGAGTGTTGAAGTTTAAAAACAAACTCTCGTAAAGTAAAAGTAAACTTCCAAACAGTAAACACTTGTTACTCCTTCAAGGATTTGTCAGAGCAACTGTCGCTAACTACCATTAACTGTTTCGATGCTGTCAGAGCTGCCGTTCACCCGGAGACTGTGTTCCGCCTTCATAACAGTGTCCAGTGTGCTACTCAAGAAGAGGGAGCTCGTGTTTATATAGCAGCTCCGCCTCTTGCCGTGCGCATGCTGCTGGTTGTAACTCCTGGTGGATTATGGGACATGTTGTTTTGATTTCAGTGAAGCACTGGCGGAGACCTCTGTTTAAAACTACAAAGTCCACAAATCTATCATAACTGACAGGGAATTTAACCAATCAAACGATAGAATCTTGAGCACGATAAAGCCCACTCCTCTCTTTGCTGATTGGACAAGAGGACAACTTTGCTGTTGCTAAGCTTAAAGTTTTTTCTGATTGGACAGTTCAATGGTCAATCAAAAGTACGTAATCCACCCCAAGAAAGCAGTCCGGGGCATTTTTATGGAAGCTACTATGTCGAAATGAAGGGGGTATGAATAAAAGTTACGAAATACAAGTTCATTTAAATACTTTCGAATTACATTATATTGTATGTAAAACAATTAAGAATATTTTAAACATTTGACCATAGAGTTTTTCTCTTTCGTTTACCACACAGCGTGACGCCGAATTAATGTTACTGCAAAACCCCTTCCTGTATTTTAAGCAAAATGAACAAAACCTCCAACGGAAACTAGTCCGCCTTGAATTTTCATATGATAAAATAAGTAAATGCAGTTCAATTTCAAAATGCAACTATTTTTCCTGTTTAGTGACATAAAAACACATGGGGTTGGTGCCAATTGGATCATTAAATGTTTCGGTATGAATATTCTGTGTGTTGTGCGGAGTGATACGTCGAGGGGCAGGGGCTCGGGAGAACTCTGGAATCAGCGTAAACAAACGATAGTTATTGTGAAGCTGCCGCAGAGAGCACAGCTCCGAGCCCCTCGTTGTTAAGGGTGGGTCAGGCGATCTCACACTTGCTCAATAATCAAGTTACCAGTGGACGGAGTGGTGTAGATCAGTTTTGAGTATTTCTTCGCAACCCATGCGCTGATATGCAGTGTTAGTTTTACACTGTTGTATCGTGTTAACAGCTAAGGATAAGATAGCTAGCTAACGTTAGCCAAATGTTAACGTTAGTTAGCAAGTGAGCGCTGTGGTGTCGCTCCAAAACTAAACACCTAATCATAAAGCATCCATAAAGTGTGAATTCATACGCACTATAACCAAAATAAACGTAACGCTTGGGCACGATATTTCACAGAGATAGCTTCTAGCCAGGACCAGTGAAACGAAAAACGCCATATAGCAGATAAAGCTATGCTAGCTAATGCTAACTAGCTTATGCCACGGTGTAGCTTGGATAAAGTTAATAAATAATGAGCAGCAGGTTAATTTCTAACAAAATGCTTCCTCGTCCATTTGACGGTACAGCTACGGCGAACACGTAACAAACTAAGTAATATCACAAGCTACAGAAATTGCTAATGTTAGCATTCTGCTAACTAGGCCAGTGTGTATACTGGGTCTGCGTAATTGCTGGAGAGTAACGTTTCACTTGAGTTCTCTATTACACAATTGCGATTAATTTTTACATTTGTATTACGACTATCTCTCGGGGCGATATAGGCAACACTCTGTAAAAATACATAAAGACACTTAAAAACAGCTCTTGTTCGTATTAATCCGTGATGTGAAACCCTCGATTAACTATATTAGTTTCAGGAAGTAGACAGTCCCTGATCTTGCAAGGCAGCACTGAAGCTTTCCTTTAGTTTACTGCTAGTTACTAAGCTCTAGTTGGGTTTCACACGCCAAACTAACAAGGTACTCAAACACTGTCCATTATTTTTTTCATAACTATTGACGATTTGTGTAAAATAAACTGCTGAACTAAATTATTGTTTGAAATATGACAGTCTTGTTATGGAACATAAATAGCTTAATATTGGTTTTGTATTGTTCTGTTCTATTGCACATTCTTAACATATACATATTGGGGATCTGTTTTCACACAGTGTCTGTTCACTGTAAAGGAGTTAGTCAATACACTGACTTCATCCTTAACTTTGTATTCTTGACCATATCATGTACACACATACACTTTGTTCACAGTTTTCACCTAGCTCTGTGTATCAGTTAATGGAAGAAATGTGTTGTTCAGTCTGTGACCTCTCACAGTAACTGGTCTCTCCTAACATTGCTTGTAAAGACTGGGAATCCAGAGGCTTCAAACAACACAGGCCTACTGTTTCTACTAATAGAAGCAGACAGAGTTTCTGCTCTGGCAAATAAGAAAGCTGATCTGGGAGTCCTTTGAGGAAGAGGTGATATGTTCCAGTTAATATGAAACCTAATGACCATGGAGATTGAGAAATCATACTAAGGGTTCCCATATTCTCAAATCAAGGAAGGGTGCAGCTACAGAACCAAAGCTGCTCCTGCATAGATCACAGCTTGTGAGGATTAGCAGGCATGACTTAATCTCTCACCCTGTCTAACGTGGTTGTTGCTGCAATTGAGACTAGATGAAAGATAGAAATTGTTATAGGCCTACGCATGGCCTTAAAGTGTAAATTTAAGAATTGGCTGATATCCATCCAAACACAGGAGGGCTGTGCTTTTTAGATTTTCATGAAGACAGCATGTCCAGATTGTTTGGTTTTTTTTGCAAGAATGTGACCAGTGAGAGGCTAACACTGGATCCACCAGCTACATTAAATGACTGAGTGAAAGAAACATATCACACACTCCACCCACCCCACCGAACCTGTTTATTTGAGTGTGTGTGCATGCTCACAATCCCATGTGTGGATGGTTGTGGATCAAGGATGATCACATTTTATTCTCTCCCTGACAGGACCGCCCAGCTGAGCTCTGTCCCGCTCTGCTCTCTGTTATAACTCCATTACAAAGACTTAATTGAGTTTCCAGCCAGTGCTCTGGTACTGTGGGCACCTCTCCATCCAGTCACAAAAAAAAAAAAAAAAACGGGTCTAAGTTTCCTCTCTCACACAGCACATCAGCATTTAGATGCATTTGCACAGCATGCAGATACATCCGGCCTTAGAAGATGAATTTGACGTTACAGAATTGATTGTTGTTGTTGAGATTTACGCAGTTACTTTAAACAACCAACGGGAGGCGCTGTGCTCCATTCATCGACACGGTAGCAAAGGTTTTTTTTTCTGCCTTTGCGCTGTGACCAGTACTTTTTGAGAGAAAAGAAATGTATTCATTCTCACTTGTGTTTCATATTTTCTGTGAAACAGCCAATGGCCCAAGTATCCGCATGTGTTTGTTACCTCGCCTGGATGAAAAGACTTCAGCTGTTGCATGCCACCCTGATGCAATGGCAGTCAGACAACTGGCAACCTTTGACCTAGGAGTGGACATCAGTACTCATACAAACATAAGTCATGTTTTCAGTTTCAGTCTTTTTTTTTTTTTTTACCTTAAAGGAGTTTGTGTCACATGGTGGGTGGTGTTAGTCAGGGAAATACTATCCTTCAAATGTTTTATATGCCACGCTTTTACCTTTATGAGCCCAGAATCTTACAGTGCACAAGATTATTCTAATGAGGAGAATATGACTTGTGATTATTTATTCTTCTGTACTGAAACTCCTTTCCCTTGGAGCTCTGGAGAAATAGAGGTGTCTACTGTATGTCTGCTCCACCGCATTTAAACTTTGAAGATTTCCATGCTGATGAAAAGCAAAGGCACAGGGATCCATAGAGCTCTATCAAAATAACCTAAATAATGTAATGCAGAAAAGAGAAAATCACATGAGTAGTTTTACTGTGTGTTTTTAATAATCTGATCAACGCTTAACAACTGCTCAGAGTTTAATGAGCTTTGAGGGAGTTTAATAAATGTGTCAGCAAATATTAAGCAGGAGGACTTAATGTGATTCACTTCGCCTGTGTTCAACTAGGAGGTGGGGTGCGTAAAGTGTGCGCCTTGTTTGGAGTCATATTACGCACGATTATGGAGCGCAGCGCCGGGGAGGGACTTTTTACATGTGGAAAAGGAATAACTGTCGGGGTCTTTTTGGGGCAGCACAAAATCCGAGTTTGCGTGAAGACACCTGCACCCTCCGAACTTCGCACTGTCGACCCCGATTCAACGGGGCAAGCTTTGAGTAACCCGCATTCATTTTCGCTGGAGTTTCCGTAAGTTGCAATAATGTTAGGCAGCGGCAGGTCACCGGCCACCAGTCCCAGGGAGCAGAGGAGGAAAGTGGCCGAGAAGACGACGGACCCCATCAGGAGGCTCGGTAAGGAAACCTGCGAACTTTAATGCGCAAGTTGAGCGAACAACCTCCACCAGCCCGAGAAACACAGTCAGATTAATATAATGACGTTCGGTGAATGTGTGTCTGTGGCGTTTCTCTCCTGTGGTATTTGCCTCAGGGTTCAATTGACATTCTTGATATGAACTTATCTGAGTTCACAAGGGCTTAGTCAAACTTAGTAATCTTTGCTATATCACCACACCATAGGTCTATAGTGTTTTTAATATTCACATAAAAAAAACAGCATGGAGTTAAAGTGATACCTCTTAGTAGTGATAAAAAAGGCTTTTATCATGACATTTTTGTATTTTGTGTAATCAGGACCCTGGATATAACAGTTGTGTAAGTATTGTTGCAATTTTTGCATTTTCCTTTTTTTACTGTAAGGACTCAGTTACTTATTTGATGGATATTGTTTGTATGATTTAAAACTGAGAGTTGTATTTATTGTCTGGATGTGTGCTTGTGACCAAGTCACCTCATTTTACCCTAACTTCAAAGATTAAGTCATGGAGTGTATTTCTAGAGAAAACACTGTAAGACAGATGTCCAGCAGCTTTCATTTAAACTGACATGAGTTTGCTCTTAATCAGCAGAAAATGACAGCTCACACACTGACACACCAAATGGAGCTGTGTGTGTGTGTGTGTGTGTGTGTGTGTGTGTGTGGGTGTGGAAGAAGTGATCATGTGTTTATGAAAAGCCTAGCAGTTCATTGGGTCACTGGTGTGATTCAGGCCCCATTCCCACCCCATGCAGCCTACTCCCTGTCAGTCCTACACTGCCCCTTCACACAAGCCCTCTTAAGCAACAGTCACACCTTGCCCCAAAATAGACACCTGCTGAGCAGAGACACAGCACCTGTCAGAATCTCTGAAAAGACTCCTGATCACTGTTGATGCTGTGGATGTCATTTGACCCATTTGTACCAAACAACTGTAAAATGTGCGCGCAGCGAGTAATTTAGTATTAAATTCAGGTATTTTTTCATGCTCTTCAGCCTTATATTATGTTATAAGTAATCAGCATGACATAAAAAAATTGAAAAAAGCTTTTTAAATCTATGCAACACAAAGATTGTATCCATCATTATTATATTTCCTCCCCAAAATGTTCTAATAAATAATCACTTTACTTAAACAACTTTAATATATCTGTTGCGTATTTCTTTTCTGTAACAGATTAAGGGTGTTCAGTTTGGCCTTCAGGTAAAATTCCTGCTTCAAACATTTAATTCAGGAGAGCTGAACTCCTGCTCTGTAATGCTTTTACAGCAGTGTGTGTATGTGTGCTGGGAACCAGACTTCGGCTTTGACACAGCAGACTATGCCAAAACTCTGACACTATGCAGACACTTGTTTAAGCATAACTGTTGCTAGAGTTATGAAACTGTACTCTGCCTGAAAATGTAACGCGCAACTGTGAACGCTATATTTGAGCATCCCGCTAATACTGAATAATGAAGCCAGTGAGGTCACCGCCCCACCCCTGACCCTTTACTGCCATGTGTCGTTATAAATCAGTGGAGTGGCCTTCAACCCACCGTGTTTTTTAATCCCACATCAGATGGAAAACAGCACATAGTTCTGCCACATAGAAAAGAAAAGCGTGAGTTCAGGGATTTGGTGTCATGTGGTGTCACAGGACTAGTCCCACTTATTTCTTTAAATATTTCTCACTTACTTTAAGCATTTTTCTCAGAGATGAATGTGGCCTGTGAGTCTGAGATTTGTTAGTTTTCAGATAATCCATGTCAGAATCAGAAAGGTGCACATTGATAATTATAGTTGCCACAGACCTCCCCGGGGGGGTGGGGTGGATTTGATTTCAGAGAGAGTCCGAGGCTGTCGGCAGTGCTGTTAACTCTGGAGCTCTCTGACAGTGGGACACAGCAGTTGGTTTCTTGTTAGAACAAACAGCTAGACTGTGTATGCTTTGGATTTAAGCAAACAACACCCTGTTTCTGTGGGTTTGGACTGGAGCTAGTGTAGGAGTCCACAGATTGCACCTATAGGATGAGTGTATTTGCTTTGGGAAACAGTCAACATCAGCTGTTTTTGCTAAAATGTATGAATGAATGCCTGCGGTCTTTATTGAATACAAATGTGTACATCCCACACGTGCTTACAAGACACCACAAATTCACATAAAACCAGATCCAGAATCCTGCATGTGCATTTTCAAACAACACAAAGAGCCAAAAATAGAGACAACCAAATTAACACATTAACACAACCATTTACACACGGTTACATACAATGGATTTTTGTATGCTGTGTGTTTGTGATTGGTAACAGATCTTTTTAGCAGCACTAACCCTCCTAAATCCCAAATGAGTGTATCTAAATGTCCGATTGGAGTTGTATTACAAATTGTTAATAAGCTTTGTGGGATCTCTTGAGCCCAAACATAAGTAATTAACATCACTACGTTGTCTAACACACTGTGCATTTCTTTCTCTGACTCACTAGTTGGTGAATATTTCTAATTTTCTTTTGAGTTCTTTACATTACAGTGATTTATTGTTATTTCTGCATTTGTCACCTTTATGAAATGTGTAGACCTAGTTTGTTGCAAAGTGACTTTTCTACATATCTGGTTTTGACAAGAAAATAAAAATTTAAAAGAATAATAGATTTGTAGTCCTTCATGTGTACAACTAAAATTCATGAATAACTAACACAACATGCACCGTATGATTACAATTCTTTAGAAAACTGCCTCTTCCCCTACTTTCTGACTTTTACCTAGCAAAATATAACACATCAAAATCAAATAAGCATTCCCGTTTTTGAACATCTGTACACCAGAATATTTAAATCATCGTAGTTTGAACAGTTCAAAAGAAAAGAGGTTTGCTCAATATTTTTGAATCTGCCAACCTCAGGAGCCAGAGGAGGAATCTCAGCAACTAAATATGTTTGGCTTCCAAGTCAGATGCAACTTATAATTCAGAGTCATACATTTGTTTAATATGTATTTATGGCTTTTATTTAGGTGAAATTATAGAAGTTAAATGTTCAATTTATAACTATCTCATTAACAATGGTAATTATTTCACAATCCAGATATTAAAGTTGCAATAGCTTTGTTCTCATTGTGTTTATGGGCTCCTCTCTGTGTGGTCATATCTTGTTAATTAATGAGCAAATAAATGATGCATCATTTATTATGAAAGACAAAGAGAGTGAATGACTGAGAGCGGCTTATTTCCAAGTGAATACAAAGAGGCTGCATGTCTTTCATGTTCAGCTCTGCGCTGTCCCCCCAAAAAACTGTAATTGGCTCTAATTCTGCATTTCAAAATAACACTCAGTGTGCTTCTAATCTTTTTTCTGTGGCATCTGTTCTCAGATCAGCCGATGCCGCTGAGAGTCACAACTCCAAATTACCTTCAACACAGTGGGCCTTGTATTAAGAGATGCAGACTGGACTGCCCTACTTGCCGTCTCCTGGGGACAGCTGTGCTACAGAATTGAGAAACTTTAATTGGCCCATCTACCATTTCATATTAACGACACCTTAACTTGTCTATCTTTATGCAAGTGTATAATCTCGCCAGCTCGCTCTTGTGACAGTTGTTATCCTGAGAGAAACGTGAACCGTGACCCGGGAGGAGCTGGTATGTGTGAGCCTGAGTGAAGAGGACTCATGCAGGCACAATCTATTACTGACCAGCTGATTTCTTTTTGATCTTCCTCTTGTCTTGGAGGCTCCTCCGCTGCTCACATGTGTTGATAATACCCTTGGAGAAATATGCCTTATGGGTTTCATTAGAGTGTTTATTGTTTTCTCGCTGCCGATCCAGCAAAGGCCCCTTTTTCCTTCCTTTTTTGAGTCAGTTGTTCACACATGGAGCTGTTTGTTATTTAACAGTTTTGCAGTTCTTCAGCCGTGCTAGTGAGATGCATTAGAAACGGCAATGTCGGTCTGTTGGTCGGTTCACCACTTTTGTCCAGTCTGAAATGACTCAGTAACAATGAGATGTATTTCCAATAAGATTTTGCACATACATTCATGGTCGCCAGAAGATGAGTCCTACTTTCCGGTAGCACAATCACCAGGTCAAACCTTTATCTCTTGTGAATTATCTCAACATTGACTGGATGGATTGGCACCAAATTTTGCACAGACATATAGTTTCCCAGATGATCAATTGTACTGACTGTTGGGATTTCCTGACTTTATGGTCATGACATTGTTACACATATATACATACATACATACAAACATACATACATACATACCTGTCCAGCACTTTGGTTTATGACCAACTTATACCTGCAAAACATTCCCATCAGCCTCAGCTGTACTTTCTGTATACAGCTAGCAAATGTTACAATGCTAACACGCTAAGATTGTGGACATGGTAAACATTATATCCACTTAACATCCACATAGTAGCTTTGCCATTGTGAGCATGTTTGAATGCTAATGTTTACATTTAGCTCAAATCACTGCTGTGCAAAGTCATAAAGCTGCTAGAGTGGTTTACTATTCATTTAGCACCATCATTAAATCAAACTTTTAATTTGTTTGGTACATTAGTTTAGGACCAAATACCTTAAAAAATAATGTAATTTTCATCAGCCTCAGCTATACTTTGTGTTTAGTGCTACTTAGCAAATGTTAGCATGCTAACTCACTAAACTCAAATGGTAAATTATAAACATTTTTAACCCGCTAAACATCAAGATGTGAGCATTATTAGCGTATTAGCATGTTGACATTAGCATTTAACTCAAAGTATCTCTCTGCCTAGGTACAGCCTCACAGATCTGCTAGCATGGCTGTAGGCTCTTGGTTTAACTTTCTTCCCTCTCTAACATTGCTAATTCTGCTGCTTCTCTATTTTTCCCTCTGTGCTGTGTTGCAATGTTTGCATTAGAATACATCAGCATGGTTGCTAGGTAGTTGGCATGCAGGGCTTTGACCATGTGATGAAGTGGATGTCAACCAGATTTTCTGCAGGAGACGATGAAAAGAAAACAGGGTGCAGCGCTCAAGCTTGAAGAATCTTGCCCGTCCCTTCATTTACACACTTATGAAGAGGCTTTCACGAGCATGCAGTGTATCAAAATGTGAATGTGCTTCTGTTTAAATGAACTGTGGTAAACTGTGGATTTGCCCATGCTTGCAGACTTGTGCTCTCTTGCTCTGTCCCGGTTAGATTTTGAAACGATGCAGGTAGGAGAGCAAGAATGTGGTCGAGGCTGGAGAGTCAACGATAAAGTGGAGCAGTGGGTTGAGTCAGAGGCAGTTAAGGCTTTTTGGGCAGCATAGCATGGCCAATGACCTGCAGTTAATCAGGTCCTTGTGCTCTGCGTGTGGGAATGCCTTGCATGTGGTAACAGCTAGGGAAAACATGGTTGTTATGGATGGAGGGCTGGAAGGGGGATTTCTTTGTGTTCGATCCTAATGGGGAGAAAGTCTCAGCTGCACCCAGTTTCTGGTCGGGGGTGGG
>NW_019524996.1:630213-700482 GCF_002814215.2 Seriola lalandi dorsalis | reverse complement strand
CTCCTGCTGGCTGTCACATAAATGCAAAAATGACCAAAAATACAAAACAAGTGAAGATGTAGCAGTAAATTCATTGAAATAACTACATAAGGAAAAGCTTTTTCATTAAGATAGTAATAAAATATCCAGTAATTAATCACTTAAGTTGCTGGACATGGGCATTGTTCACAGTTTTATTATTTTTTTCATTTTAATACCAACTGATTAATAAATTGTTCCAGAAAATAATTGTCTGATTAATTGATAATGAAAATCGTAGTTTCAGCCTGAAGAAGTCCAAACCTCTGGTTTGTACACTGATGTAGGTTTGCCCTCGTAACGTCTGTACATGCAGAAATGTCCACTCGACAGTATTGGATTGTACCGTGAGCCCTCTGTGGATCTGTCATGTTTGAACCATTAGAGCTGGAGTCAGAGAAACGGCTGTGTAAACTTTCTACAGTCCAAAGTCAGCAGTAGCTTTACACTAGAGCTGCGACTAATGATTTTGTTCATTGTCGATTAATCTATCGATTATTTTCACCATTAATCAAGTAAGTTTCGTCAATAAAAAGTCAGAGAAGTGTAAAAAAAAAAAAACGTGATTTCCCAGACGCCAACGGGACATTTGGACTGTTGGTGTTCTCCGGTCAACCGTCCAAAACCCAAAGATATTCAGTACAATGATATAAAAAAAAGAAAAAACCCTCAGGATTGTGAAGCTGAACTCAGCTGAATGTAGTTCATGGCTTTGTACTTGTAAATTCAAAAGAATTTCTTGCGCAAACATGTGGCTTTGTGATCATAAAACCTTTCTTTCTCTTCTTCTTTTTTTACCAGATATAACTCATGCAGCAAACAGTGCATTGTTACTTGTTTTCATCCCTGTGTCGCAGTGAATCCAAACTCCTCAGCTTCAACTTACTCTCAACTTAAACCTGTATTGTGTATTCACCATGTCTATACATCCCTTAAACTTACGCCTTCGTCTTTTATTTTCCCCCATAACAACCCCTCGATCCTTTCAGTGCTCACAACAAATGATGATGCATGCCTCCGTTCTGAGGGTCTGCGTTTTTCTAAGAAACTGTGCTTGAGTCATTTTTGATTCAATTTCCATTGATTGGAACAGTTAGGAAGAACTAGCAGGAGCAATACAGCCAGAAAAACACTTTCCATACTGCAACTAGTTTAACAGCCTCCTTTTCTGCTGCCTGCTGGCCTGCTCCTGCCCCAAGAGAGACATAAATCCACAAATTATCATTACTGAGTTACGTCTCAGTGTGAACTTACAGTCATTTTTCTGAAGTCTAGACTGGAAGAAAACACACTTTGTTAAGTCACTTTTCAAGACGATCCCTGACAGCTTCATGCCGCACACTTTGTCTAAATCACTGGTCATTTTCTCCAAGGTTTGTATATAAAACACAAATTCAGGTTTAGGGTATAAGCAGAAGGGGGTTGACTATATATGTGAGGTCAGCCAGCAAGGTTTGTTTTCAGGGAAATGTTGCTGTTGAATGAGAGTTAGTCAAGGAAAAACAATCTTGAAGTTTGGTGAAGTGGTATTTTAATAAGCAGATGTATCACACCTTGGTCTCTGATGTTAACCTGACTCACAGGAGCAAATAAATCTTGTCATTTTGCATGTGTTTTTTCTGTGATATCGACATCATTGTCACAAGATAGTCAGGAAAGATGGGCAGTTATGACCTTCTGATGAACCTCATTACAAAGTCAAACTGAACTTCGTGATGATGTAGTGACATGTTGTGAAACGTTCTGAATCACACTTTATTTTTACGTTAAAAAAACTTCCCATTTTGTGTCATTGTGTGTGCTCATTCACCAGGGCTCCTGGACAATGAGGACATACGCACGATGATGCAGGGCTGCAACATGGTGAAAGTTCGATCCCCGAGGTGGCAGAAGAGCCGAAACCTGCGGCTGCTGGAGGACGGACTCACCGTGTGGTGCGAGTCCACCAAGAGCTCCCGCAAAGCCAAAGCCCAGCAGACGTGTAAGTGTGATCGAAACTTGGCTTTAAGGTCGTGGAGGTGCGGTAAGCAGAGCTCAGATTGTGTGTGGCCTGCTTTGAGGAGAGTCAGGAGGGAGGGTTTTAAGGAAAAGAGGCAAAGGACCAAAAGGGAGTTAGTTATGAGAAGTGAGGTGGTTTACGGAGCACTGAAAGTGAGAGCATTCGTGCATTGCAATTACTCTTCTGTGATGAAAAGAGGGAAAACTTAAGCAACGTCAGATATGGAGAAAAAGATCTTTGCCTGGAGGGAAACACATCTAAGGACAGGCAGGCCTTGCAGTCCAGTCCACTACATACCAGGGTGTGAGTCAGTGCATCCATTCAGCCTGTTTATTGTTTAGAGTTGTTGAGCTGTTTTATCTTGGCTCTACTTCATACACTTTCATCAACGTTAAAGGGTTTGCTTGTTTCCTTGGTGAGCGAGGAGAATAATCGTGGGTTCGCAGCCTGACTGACTACTGATCGTGTCTGATTTATGTACCATTTCCAAACAAAAATATACGTAGACTTGTGAAGGGACAGAGACAATATGCTGGCTCACTTCTGCTGTGCTGAGCTGACATGTAAACGTATGATTCAGAAGGTGAAGTTGGCATGAGCTCAGTAATGACATCAGTTCCCACAGTGTACAGAGAGTGAACTGTGGAAGATATCCTGTCTTTTTTTTTTTTTTCTAATCTTTTTCTAAGCTCTTTTTGTATGATTTACAAATCTGGTCAAAGATGAATTAGAAGGCATGAAATACATCAAATGGTCAGGTCACCCAAATTTGCACAAAAATATTCCTACTTAGCCCTGGTGGTATGAAGCCATAGCAAATAGTTTCAGCTTTATTTGCCAAGTTTTTGAAATATCAGCTGCTGAGACTTTTTCCACCACCCTGGTTTCAGTGGAGCTGAATGGGATTTTGTTAGTGGTGCTTAAAGCACCAAATTACATCTGAAAAACCATATAATGCTGTGCCTTCACAGAAGAAGAGATTTTCAGGTGAATGGTATTCAAAGTGGTAATCAAAAAATCCCACACACTGTCTAACTTGGAGCAAACAATTTATTGCAATGTTTCTGTCCTAGACCTTCATGAGGCAAATGGCTTTTTTGATTGCCACTTTGGATCCTCATCCTGTTCCTACGCACCTGCCTAACAAAACAGAAAGTTTTCTCCCACTTGGAATAATCCACAGACATCACTGTCAGTGGGAAATTTAGATTCATTAATAATTTGGCTGAACTGACGCTCGTTGTTTGGGGGGAATGAGGGGCATGTAGGAGACCACGTGAAAACGTTGTTGGCGTTGGAGGAAGCACATCAATGCCTATTCCTTAGCAGTGACAAGAATCTCTTTTTCCTCCTGTTTAAAATTTCTACAAGGGAAGAAAAAGGGGAAACAAGGAGAGTTTAATGAGAGGTTTAATGGTTTCCATCAGAAAACAGAAACAAAAATTAGGAAGAAGCCAACACAGGTTTTAAATGCAGTTTGCTTCACTAGTGGTCGGGCTTACAGTCGGCTGAAAGTGCACAGTGAAAATGTTTCCCCATTCACTTGTGCATCTATAACTTAGATGACTTTTCTTTATGTTTCCAGTGGGCAAAAAGAAAATAAGACTAAAAATTGCATTTTCACACCATTTTGTACTGTTACCTTTTCCAAGAAGAAAAGTGAAACAAATATGTTCACTGATGAAGTAATCTTTCGCAGTTTCGTAAGAGATCGCACTGTGCACCATACAAAATAAGATTTTGTCATCCTCGCAGGAGATCTTTGACAATGTATCAGGCTACTTACCAATAGTTCTGTGGACAGCTCACTCTCTCAGTGGGTGTAGCCACTAACCAGATCTCATTCCTCTCTCAGAATAATTTTCTCTGACACTTAACGTCTTTCAGTCTTTTCGAGCTCATCATCTGTGACAACTGTAATTCTTAGCTGTTGGACAGATTTTCTCCCTGATTCATTTCTGCAGGCAAGATGACGAGACGCTATGTACTTGTTGTCAGTGGTTTTATTTAACAGCAGCCTTCAGACACACCTTCAGGTCACACTGGGCTCATGAAACACTTTTAGAGCTGTAGGCCTATGAGCAGAAACTACAAACACTTGCTAGCCTAGCAACATTAAGGCTGAAAACAAAGCTTAATGGCATGACCATAGTTACACTTGTATGCTCTCCGTTCAAAAAGAATATGTGATGTAATGAACATCGTCCCGTCCTCAAATATTAGACAACCATTATTTTGTCATTCCTTATTTGTTATTGTGCATGTTTCTTATATTCTATCCGATTCATTATCCCCCCTCCATTTCCATTCATTCATTAGGCCCTTAGACTAAGTCTGATAATGGTAAACCCTGTATTAATACAATGTGAAACACAAGATTAGGTTTCCTAGATTAAAATGACAAGCTGTTTAAATGCTGTTTTGTGAGAGTAATTGGTGATATTATATTTCCCCCTCTGGAGTATTTAAGGCATCAGGCATGAGGATAATAATTAAAGTGTAAATGCACATTTGTTCTCAGTGAGGAAATCGTGGTGACAGAAGAACTTGATTTACATTGTATGTCATTTCAGGACTCACGCATTATTCATGTCTAACTGCACCAATTGATTTAAACTTTGAGTCCTGTACCAGCTGTGGTGGGAAGTTGCATCCAGGTGTAGGACACATATCTTGATAGTGCTCACTGTTACAGCCTCTCAGAGTTACACCAGTGGCCTAAATTACAGGGCAACAAATATCAGGAAGAGTAAATAAAACAGGAAGACAGCCTACAATGATATACATGCTGAGAAGATGGTGGTTTAAGAGGAACAAATAAGCTCTTGAAACCTCAGCCGAGGCTTTTCTCTGCATCATATTTTCCTTATTTAAACAAAGAGATTAAAAGATTTATTTAATCTTACATTTACATTGCATTTCAAATGTTTGCAGCTAAATCTTGTTTTGTAATGTTGATTTAGTGAAAGGGGGTTAAAGGTGGAAACGTGTCAGCTGACACGCAGGCGATCAGTCTCCCTAATGCTAACCCCCGCTACCCTTAACGGAGCGGGCGGGTGGGTCGGTGGGCAAGTTTTGTGGGTCAGCGGGTGGTGAAGGCCGTCTTGATTGTGCTACAGCCGTGCCAGAAATAGACAGAGTGGACGAGTTGCGGCGTGTAACACTTCTTACAATGATGACAACAAGCTGTGAGAGCACAGGGTCATCATTTTTGCAGACATGGACTGATAATGCCACATGGGGAGGCTGCTGAGTATATGTCTGTGTGTGTGTGTGTGTGAGTGTGTGTGTGTGTGTGTGTGTGTGTGTGTGTGTGTGTGTGTGTGTGTGTGACAGCCCTGGGTGGAGTCTTGGCTCGGTTCCTCTTTTCCAAGCTCTTCTCCAGGTCCAGTGTGATCTGACACCTGCAGTTCAGTGTCTCATGCTCAGAGACACTTGGCATCGAGTACGGCACTTAGCATTTCTGCTGTTCCTCTCTCCATGGACACACATACATGTTACTTTTGTCGTGGCTCTGGGATAGAAAACAAAAGGAGGAATGTGGAGTAATTTTGAAGAGGTGGACAGCAGAGGCTTTTATGACCTCCAGCAAAAGAATGAGGCTATTGTCAGGGCAGACGTTGCTTATTGCCCGACAGAGTGATCGCCACACTGCAGGCATCCCAGAGCAGAAACAGACGAGCTCCTGTGCACAACAAACTTGTTGTGTCAGGATCAGTTAGGAGCCAGTGTGTGTGTGTGTGTGTGTGTGTGTGTGTGTGTGTGTGTGTGTGTGTGTTTGGCTGTCGCTTCTGGGCAGCAAGTGTTGCCCGGACTCACAGCTCTGCAAATATGAGATAAACAGATCACACAGTTGTATTTCACACCCCTTTTTTGGACTCTGACTCCTCAGACAAAATCAGACCCACACAAAACCTCCCATTAGAGGATGTATATGTATTTGCATGGTGGTGCTCAGTCCTTCCAAAGAATGATTCTCCTTTAGCAGACACAGAAAGGCTGAAAACTTTTCACTAACCGACAGGGAAGTCAAACTCTGAACCACTGCTGGATGGATTAATGTGCTACACACATTCATGGTCCTAAGAGGATGAATCCTCTTGAGTTTTAATCCAGCACCATCATCATCAGATGAAAATTGCAATCTTTACCTTTGGTTTACGGCTGAAACTAAGAATTGTTTCATCAGCGCTTAATCAACAAAAACAATTATTGTTTTGATTACTCTTTCATTAATCATTTAATCTATGAAGCATCAAAAAGTAGTGAAAATCCATCACATCATCCCGGTGATATCTTTAAATAGCTTTTCTCCGGACAACAGCCCAAAACAAAATAGATAAATGAATTACTGTCATGTATCAGAAATGAACAAAATTAAGTCCCCGCATTTGAGAAGCTGGAACCAGCAAATATTTGTTTTTGTTTTTTTGAAAAATTTGCGAAAGAAGTAATCAATGCTCAAAAGAGTTGGCGGTTAATTTTCTTTCAGTCAACATATCGATTGACTAAAAGTTGCAACTCTGCTTCGGTTTATGAATAAATACCTGCAAAACGTTAAATGTTGTAAATGTTAGCATGCTAATATACACAACTTTATATGTGCTTAACCTGTAGCCAGATGCTTCAGAAGCCTGAAAATAATGTACCGAAAAAATAAAAGGTTACAGTTCTTCAGCGCTTTGGATCATAGTCACAACCCAAGTCTCCTTTGAAAGGTAACTGAACGGGTATAAGAGATACTGGACCAAGTTACAGAAGCAGAAACAAAGTTTAAATAAAGCCAGCAGTACTAGTACCATATATGTGCCAAACACTTCGATGTGGAGGGGTGGGGTCTGTGATATAGGCATCCTAAAATACTTTGCACAGATAGAATCAGGAGACCTAGAGCTTTCAAACAATATATAATATGTCCTGTTATGACTCAAGCCAAGAACACAAGAGGAAAGAACCCACATGCAGACACAAAGGCAGGATGAGGCAGTGAAGTTGCTTTTCATTAAAAAATAACAGGCTTAATGGCTGATGGGATGACAGGCACAAACAGAAGGTCCAGCTTTCACTTGCTGGTCAGTTTGTGCGCTGTTAAAGTCATAAAGCTGCAGGTTAAATTTATCCTGTTGAGAACCCTGTTCAGTGGATAGTTCAACTATATGGCGTGTTATATTTTACAATCACATTGCTTTGACGCTGTCCTTGGTGGGATTTATGATTCCCTAAAAAACACCTCACACTTGACCTTTAGCCGCTCTGCCTCCATGAGCTGTTGTCCAGCCCAAAGCCCAACAACACAGGAACGTTTTTAGCCGTAACTCTCCTCTTCTCTTTTCCTCTCCCAGTCGCAGTGACGGAGGTGGAGTGTGTGCGCGAAGGCTGCCAGTCCGAGGCGCTGAGGCGGCTGTCCGGGTCGGTGCCGGATAACCGGTGCTTCACGGTGGTCTTCAGGGGAGCCAGGAAGAGCCTGGACCTGATGTGCCCCTGTGAGGTTGAAGCCCAGCGCTGGGTGCGAGGGCTCCGCACGTTAAAGGAGCGAGTGGCCAACATGACTCAGAAGGAGAAACTGGACCAATATCCTGCCCAATTCCCGATATGTTAAAATAACTATAGTGAATAAATATAGCGTAGCTGAGGCAGCATTGCTATGTCGACTGACTCCGCTGTCACATGTGCCGTCCCACGTCCACAGCATAGCTAAGGTGATCAGTAATGACTTGATAAAAAAGCTCCCTCTAAATATAGCAGGACTATCACTGTTAATTACAATCCCTCATAGCCAGAGGATAATATGTGTAGTGTAGGTGTCAAGCAGAGTATAACATGAAGATAACCCCTCCTCCTCTCTTTACTTCTGACACATTTTAGCTTTGTGAACATATAAATCATCAGGGACATTATCTTCTCAAATGCAGTCGTGTCATCTTGTTTATAATGTTTCATTCTGTAGACTGTCAGTAGCTTAGGTGATGTTTATCTTGCACAGTTTAAAGTGTGAAGGTGTGGGCTCTCTGTGTTGCACAGTGGAGTAAAATTAGTCTGTTGTTGCTATTGACTCTTTCACACAGTGACATTATATTATATCCATTTTGCAGATGCTTTTGTCTAAAGGGATAATTGCATTCTACCTGCACAGAAACAAGAGGTGTTATTAAAAGTGTGAATGCATCTCTCTGAACAAACAAACAACTTATCATTTGATTCATTTCAAGAGATTTTGAGGCAACAGTTTTAACTCTTGGCTTTTGGAGCTGTTAAACAATGTTGGCATCGACAGATGGTGGATTATGCCTTTCACTATATGGGGCCAAACATCTGCATTTTGATTTGTTTATAGTTTAGTGCAAAGTGAAACTGTCCATGTGTGAAATTTTTTAACCTGAATTATGGAAATCACCTGATTTAAAAGAGTACTCCACCGTTTAAGCATGGCACTCCTTTAACTATTTTTTTTTTTTTTTTAAATAGGATCAAAATGGAGGCAGCAGAATCAGAGATAATGCCTACATTACCCACAATGCAACTTTTATTCACGTGTGCAGTAGTACTCCCCAGCAACTGTAAACAGACTTTGATGTGTAAAAGTTGCCCTTTAAATGCCACTTTCCTTTCTGCCTGCTTGCACACATTAATGTAAATGTTTATTAGTACACATTATTAGTCACAGGTACAGAGTCAAAGGTTTGACCGACACATAACGTACAATCATACGATAAATGAAATGCCACAATACGACAGAGCAAAGAGTGTGTGATGTCTCTCCTAGACGACAACACACACATACGGATGCATAATCCCACTATGTGTAAGATCTGTGTGTATCGCTGCACCTCGTGAAGCCAAAAAGTAAAGTCTGAAGTCTTAGTCTGGTTTTTATTCCTTAACTCTCTGCACTTGGATCCGAGGCTACCTGAGGCGAGCGGATCAGAACCAAGACGGCAAGATGAGCTACGATGAAGTCAAACGGCTGCTGCAGATGATCAACATTGACCTGAGTGAGCAGTATGCCCGCTGTTTATTCAAGGTCAGGGTCGTGTGAGTTTGTAGTTCCTGTACAACATCAGTGCAATGTGTCATTCATATGAGCTGAATTGTGAACGAGCGTGCGACTGTCAGAAGACAGAGAGGAGAAGCACAGAGATGTAGAGCTGGTCACACTTCTGCTTAGTTAGGGTGGTATCACTGTCGCTCCACTGACACTCTGGAGTCTGTGTTCAATTACCAAGCCAGCGGCAAGCCAGCCCCCCCCCCCCCCCCCCCCCCCCTCATTTTTATCCCCTCCTTCTTATCTTCCCCACAACAAATCAAGAGCCAGTTATTTCTTTATTGTGGGGGATTACCGCCTGCTATGTCCCCCAGCTCTCTATTACAGCTGAATAGTTGTTTTTTATGCTCCTTCCCGATGCAGTTTCCAAATACTGACCCTCCTTAGAGAGCCATATTTTTTAATGTAAGTGTGCACAGATGGATTGAATTATTATGGAGATGCTTTCCCCGCAGGGAATATGAAACACTCCCAAAACAAAAACATACTGTGTTTGATGTGTGTCTATCTTTTCTCTCTGTGTGTTCGATTTGTTGTTAGACTTTCTTTAACTCATCACTCTCCTCTGTGTCCCAGAGGTGTGACCGATCCGGCGATGGCCGTCTAGATCATATAGAGATAGAGGAGTTCTGCAGGGAGCTGCTGCGACGGCCCGAGCTGGATGCCGTGTTCAGGCACTATTCGAGTAATGGTTGTGTGCTGTCCACTGCTGAGCTGCGCGACTTCCTGGGAGACCAAGGCGAGGACGCCTCGCTGAATCATGCTCAGAGCCTCATACACACCTATGAGCTCAATGACTGGGGTAGGTCCTGTAAACAGTCATTAAAGGACTGGAAGGAAGAACCCACAACATTTTAATATAAACACTGAATGTCCCTCTAGCTGCCGTCCGCCGACTGACAAAATAGTGATTTAGCTTATCCCCATGAAAGATAAATAGATAGATAGATAGATAGATAGATAGATAGATAGATAGATAGATAGATACTTTATTTTCTCCCAGGGGAAATTCATGATTAACAGAATATATTTATTATATAGTTATGATCACTGAGACAAAAGGCCAAAAAGGTTTTATATATTTCTTCAACCTATAATAAATAATAACAAACAAATCTGCAGTCAGCAGGTTAATGACTATTGAGATAATGCTAAATATGAAACTACTACCAAGAGTCATAATGTCAATAATGTTCCTAGGTCATACCAGACCAAGTAATCAAAATAAAGGAAGGCTGTAGCAAAGCCAAATAGTGCATTGATTTGAGCAATGGTGCATTACGAGTTCAACTGTTAACTGTTAGTGGAAGACTATATTATTTGTTTTCTCATATTTTGCATAATCACACTTTAAGGAAGAGGTTATTTTAACTAAATGAGTGGAAGATTTGATGACTAAGAGAGAATCTTTGAATTTGATTTGAATATAAAAACAAGAAATGCATAATTTTCTTAAATTTAGAAAATAATCGTATCTGGAAAACATAACTATTATAAATTGTAAAAAATAAAATAAAGGAGCTAGTGAGTGCAATGATTTCAGCACTGGTAGACTGCCAAGTGAAGCGCAGTACAGAAACAACAACCACAACAATGAGACAAACAGCTTAGAATTAATTATGTCAAAATAAATAATAAACATGACTTTGTTTGTTCCTAAGCTCAATTCCTGTGAGAAAAGGAAGCTGCGATTTAGTATGAACCTTCTCATGGCTTAGATTGTCAACCATCGACCCTTGTCCTGTTTTATGTTGTTTAAACCCTTTAATTAAATGAGGCCTTCTATTTACCTTGGATGTTGGATGTCGGAGCTGGGAATGTTGTCACACCCAAGTTGACTGCTTTCCAGTAAAACAAACCGGAAGCTTGCTATTGTTGCTGCTTCCTTATTGTTCATATTGTTAACAATACCAGTTGATACAGGATTTTCCTCATACACCATAACAGCATGTCCACAAATAGAGGTTGGACAGATCTCTGTGTACGACTGATTTAATGAGACACAAATAAGACAGAAGTTCAAACAAACTATACATTACTACAGCTGCCATTTTTGTTGAGCAGCCATCTTGGATTATGAGTTAGGTGTAGGTGTCGGAAATCCGACTTCAGGGGGCGTACCGGTTGAAATTTCTGACCATGAATTCAGAAAATCTGACTCCCTGGTTCAAGTGGAACGCACCAAAACTCTTTCCGGTTTTGCTGTTAAACCTGCTAAAAGATGAGCGACCTGACGGAAACACTTTGCCATTTATTGCAGCTCAGACGAACCTGTTCATGACCCAGAATGGTTTCACCATGTACATGCTGTCGCTGGAGAACGATGTGTTTAACCCCGACCACGCCAGAGTCCATCAAGACATGAGCCGCCCCCTGGCTCACTACTTCATCTCCTCGTCGCACAACACCTACCTTACCAAGGACCAAGTCACCAGCGCCAGCAGCACAGAGCCGTACATCAGGTACTTTGACGCTGACCCATCAAACACCATCAAAAAGCAAACTTCATGTTTCATTAATCCTTCCAGAAACCTACTCGCAAAGATCGTCCTGTGGCGTGATGTTAAGTTTGTGTCTGTCGTCTGTCAGGGCTCTGAATAATGGCTGTCGCTGTGTGGAGCTGGACTGCTGGGATGGAGATAAAGGTGAACCTGTCATCTACCACGGCCACACTCTCACCTCCAAAGTGCCCTTTAAGGAAGTGATTGAAACCATCGCCCAGTACGCCTTCAAGGTAAGAGCAACTTCATTTGTTATCTTTTTCTGGTGTAAATCTTCAGCTATGACTGAGTGTGCACGCTGCTCCTCCTTAACGATAATGAAATGAGTGACAAGTCAGTCAGCATCTGGCCTTGCACTTCTTATGGTTGCATACTTGGCTCTGACGCAACCCTGTGGTCTTTTGGTTTTGACATACATATAGTATTACACTGTTAGGTCCTGCTTTGCTATTATGTGATCTAATTACATTTTAATGGTTTGGCATAAGAAGTTTTCCTGTGTTTCCTCCCTGCAGGCCTCCCCATACCCTCTAATTCTATCCTTGGAGAACCACTGTTCTGTGGAGCAGCAGGCTGTGATGGCCAGACACCTCTGCACCATCCTCGGCAGCAAATTGCTCACAAAGCCCCTTAGTGACAACCCGCTGAAAGATCTGCCATCTCCCGAGGTACAAAACACACACACACACACACACACACACACACACACACACACACACACACACACACACACACATATAGCTGGATCCTTTTTCAAAGACCTCTGGCTGTCTGGTTTTCTAATTAAGTAATTTGTTACAATAACCTTCGCTGCAGGAGCTGAAGGGGCGTATTCTGGTAAAAGGGAAGAAGCAGATTCCTCACCTTGGCCAGCTGGGCAAGACAGGCAGCTGTGCCAGCTTCTCCTCTAGCTCTGAAGACGAACTAGCGACCAGCAATAAGAACACACCCAAGAAGGATCCAGCAAAGGTCAGTTCATGAAGACCCGTCATTAAGCCTGGGAAGCCGAATGTTTTGTAGATAATCTACCAATTGCCTTGTACGTTTGCATTTGCCCTCTCCAGGTATCTTGTAAACTGAGCCCTGAGCTGTCAGCTCTGGTGGTGTACTGCAGGAGCGTCCCCTTCCGTGGCTTTGAAAATCCTTCTGAAAAACCACCAAATGAAATGTCCTCCTTCTCTGAAAGTGAAGCCCTCAGGCTCATCAAAGACTCGGGTACAACGGTGCACATAGTTGCATCTCGACATTACATAGAGAGAGTCGAAAAAGATTTTATGACATTGCTTCGCTGCAGCTGATTCTACAGAAAATATAATCACACTCCAGTGTATCACGGTATGTGTTTTTTTTTCTCTTTTTTCATTTGCAGGAAAGTTTTTTGTAAGACACAACAGCAGGCAGCTGAGCCGGATCTACCCCTCCGGCCAGCGCCTCCAATCATCCAACTATGATCCTCAGGAAATGTGGAACGGTGGCTGCCAGATGGGTTAGTACTCCAGCCTAGAAGCTACGATGCTTTTCTGATGGCAGCAAATGACGTCAATTTGTTTGAAAAACATTGCGCGGTCAGTAAGAGCCAAGGAACTCTTATACTGACTTTCATTTCTACAAAGTGCTGCCACATCAAAGCACGTTGATGTCACTGGCCACTGATTCATTGACTGTAATTCAATGCTCACTGATGCTGAAATGCGGTCCGTTAGCACGTTTGCGATTGGGGTTTGCCGTGTTACTGATTCCGATCTCCTCTTTGTGCTGTGCAGTGGCTCTGAACTTCCAGACACCAGGGGAGCAGATGGACCTGAACCAGGGTCGCTTCCTTCCCAACGGTCGCTGTGGATACGTCCTCAAACCCAGCTTCCTGTGCAGCAACACATGCAACTTTAACCCAGAGATCACGGGAGGAGGCCCCGGGCACATCCCCACCAAACTGACTATAAGAGTGAGTGGTAACCTGTTCAGTAACAGTTGGCCGTTTTACACTGCCTGCTCAAGGTGGGAATGTATAGAAAGGTATGAACACAGAATGGGGGGGGGGGCGTTGTTGTTCCACCTTTAAACTGCCAGCGGAGGAAGTCATAGAGCCGGATCAACATCTGTATAAAAGTGAGAGCCGGCTTTGCGTGACAGACATCAATGCTGTTGTGTCACATTGTGGAACACCATCATGCTATCTAAAATCACACACACGGCTTTGTTTGGTTCACAGTAAAAGAGCAAAGGCAGCATAATGAAGGGTCTTCATAACGGCAGTATAGCAGGGTCTCTGTTAAAAAGAGGCTAGTGAGCAAGAGCCACTGTTTTATTGCTACTTAATGATAATTTGATATAACATGGGAGTTTGTTTTTGTCTGACACAGAACAAAGTTTTAAGCTTTTTGATGTATTACCATGCAATTTTGAAATGCTTTGTTTTCCTGGATCCAAATCTTCACACACTGTATGTTTACAATCTTGTCATCTTGTTTAACCACAGTCTAATTTCAGTATTTTATGTCCACATCTATTGGATGTCTCTCCATCCTAGAGGAGGGGTCTCTCCTCTGTTGTCGGCTTTTTTTTCCCCCAATAAAGGTTTTTTTTTTCTTCTCAAGGATCTAAAATCATCTAATCTTATATACTGTAAAGCCCTTTGCAAATTTGGTTTGTACAAATAAAATGAACAATATCATTTTGATACATTTCCAACCAGAGTTTGATGCGCAAAAAACTGACTGATTGCATTTTGCTCGACAGATAATATCCGCACAGCAGCTGCCAAAAATCAACACAGAAAAGGCGAGCTCCATTGTGGATCCACAAGTGTGGGTGGAAATTCATGGGGTGGCTATCGATAATACACGAGACAAAACACACCGCATTGACAACAACGGTAATTTAGGGATTTCATGAAAGTAAAAACCTTACATTATTAGTTGTAGAGATGTTTTTAGCTTATGATTAATTATTCCTGTAGAATATTGTAATGCTGCAATGTTTTTTATTCATTATAGTCTTTTTTTTTCTTAGCCTGTGAAGGCAGGAGGTAACACATGATATCCATCAGCTTCTTTGTGCCTGATTCTGTGCAGCGCAGATCTTTGACATATTTTTGTAGGAGCTTTTCCTGTCCAGCGCCATGATTAGTTTGTTTGAAAGGTACAGTACTGGATGATCTATTTACAGCTCTTGTGCGCCCTCTACAGGTTTTAACCCGCGGTGGGAATGCACTCTAAGCTTCCAGCTGCAGGTCCCTGATCTGGCCCTGGTGCGGTTCGTAGTGGAAGACCATGACCACACGGCCAAAAATGACTTTGTGGGGCAGTTCACTTTACCGTTCACAAGCCTTCGCACAGGTGCTCATAAAAATCTGCTGTACGTGTTATAAAACATCCAGCACTGCTGCGTGCTCTGTGTAATGTGTGTGCTGTATTCTCTTTTCTCAGGTTATCGACATGTTCACTTATTAAAGGCAGATGGTTCCAGTCTGTCTCCCGCCACGCTCTTTATCCACGTCAAAGTGAGCCGCAAAGGAGTTCCCATCAAAACTGTGTCCGAGCGTATGGCCATGGCCAAAGGCATGGCATGACGTTCATCTGAAGCAGATAGGAAGCTGCATATTCTGACAACAAAGGGCTTTGGAAAAAAAGCTCTGACTGGGAGGACAGACAGACTGATGCTGCTGCTGCCAGCCGGTCTCCCGGTCCAGACCTCAAGTGGTCCAATTTACACTGAGCCACTTCCCAATGCAGGAACAAAAGATGTTGTTTATCAGAGATGAAGAGGCATGCCGGCTCTCAGCAAATGAATCGCCTCGAGCTGGATAATGAATCCATGAAACACTGTGGGAGTATCTGGTCTTATCAGTGCTGATTGCTCTGAAAACAGGGCACTGAGGATTGTGCTTCATGAAACACACTGATATGGGACTCTTTACAAAAAACAATTTAAATATTGTTAACTCTCATACAGGACGGTGTCCCATTTAAGATGCATTTCATCGTCATCATGTATTTTTAATTCTAGAAACTTTTTAACATTTGAATTTGGCTTTAACTTATAAAATGAGGATAGGTTAATAAAAGTAGCTCTTACTTAACGGAGGCTTTGATAAGTGGTCTTAGAAGGAATCTAAGCATGACTAGCTGTGATTAAAAAATGATAAATATTGTTTTACAAATTAATGTTTCAGTGCTAACTGTGATGTAATACAGATGTAACACTGTGCCAGTGATTGCCTAAGGTTGTATTGTGACGGTTGAACAAATGTTCTAATAGTTAGTCTTACTTGATTCTCCAGATACTCTTGGCACTTTTAATTTCTCTCAGGAGACAAATGACAATATACAGTATTTACACTTACCAACTTACGAATGAACTTGAAATATAAATTGTATTAACTTGCAGATTTACGTATGTTTACTTATGCTCTTAAACATTTTAATTGTTGTATTTGCTTCAGCGATATTTCACACACAATCATGTGTTTAGTTAAATTGTGTTTGACTTCTGAAGATATTTGCATGTTGCCTCTTTTCTATTGACCACCGTGCATTATTACTTTTTTTTTTGCCATTTCTTGTCTTTACTTTCTGATCTTGTAAACTGTTGCTAAACACTAATTGCAACAATCAAAGACAACCAGCAAATTACTGCAGGCTACAGTGAGTTGTTAAATGCAAGGAGACTCCCTGATGATAAAGCGGTTCAGTAATGAAAGGTGCTGCACGTGGATTACTGTAATAGCAGTATATAAGATCAGGATGGGTTTCCAGGTTTCAGTAATAACTCTAGTGTGTACCAAATGATGAGTGAAGTACGACTTTGCAGTGTTAAAGCTTGTGGCCTACGTCATGTGAAAGGCACTTGTATACAAGACAAAATACTGTTTTCATAAAAACACTAATTACACATCACTGTGTGAGACCTTTTGTTATTGTTTTTGCAAATGCTATAAACATAAAGAGAGATAGTGTGTATGTGTGTGTGTGTGTGTGTGTGTGTGTGTGTGTGTGTGTGTGTGTGTATGTGTGTGTGTGTGGTGTAGAGAAAGGCAAAAGTGATTAATCGTTTTAATCGTGAAGTCTATAGTTTTAAGTGTCAAAGGATAAATCTGGTTTACACTCAACAATGAGTACTTTCTTTCTCGGCTCAAATCTCTTTGCTTCCTAAATGTGTCACAAATTTATGCTTCAATATTAAAAAAAAAAAAAAAACACCAAATAATTTCCAGAAACAAGTGAGCACTGTTTTTTTGTAACAATTACTCAAACAGGAGCTTATGTATATTGTTGGGGATTATTTCCAGTGGCGGATTAATACACATTCGGTGCTGTGGTGAGTAACTAGCAGCAGGACAGTGTCTACAGGATTGTCTCAAACTAGTGTCTCTGAGTGACTGTGGCTCATTGATGTCTTTTTAATAGTTTTCTGGGCAACAGGGCTCTATGACAGGAATGAGATAATATCAAATAGTCCACATTTATAAACATAGGCATTACCTTCAGAGACTTTGATGTCTGCAGCAAAATGACATTGTTGTTTTTTTGTTTTGTTTTTTACCATCCTATTTGAGCTTCTGATATTATCAGCTGGTTTGGAAACTTCATGGTTAAATATAAGGTGGATATCTACAGTCTGATTACAATTTTTGAGCAGACCAGCAGGATCCTACATGACCCCTCTATATGTGCTAATAAATTCTGGACAGAGGTATATTGTCCCCTTGTGTCAGCTCATTCAATATTAACATTCATTTGTCCCTCTATCAATTAAACTTATGGCAAGTTTTTCTTATTCATGCGTAATGACTGATCTATAAAGCTAAAATCAATGATTAATAAGATTTAGAGTTACTTTGAACTTTACCCTTCATAAACGCTGCCTTATTTATCAGCTCATATGAACATTATTATGACAGTGTTAATAGTGGACATCGGTTTAAATTGTAAGCATACTGCATGCATATCCACACATCATGTGCTTCCTGTCAAAAACGTAACCGTTTCACCTTTAGGGCCAAATGCAGATCACATGATTCTAATCAAGTTTGTGTGGTTGTGAGAGAAAAGAAGATCAGATCCAATAAATGTTAAACGTTTTATTATTGTATTGGGTTGTGGAGTTTAAGATTGAAACTTCAAACCCAAATCATCCCCGCTACCTTATGAGCATGTGTTTATTGTAACTACTAGAGAACAGTCGGAGACAGCGGTGAGCCAATAACACCGAGGCGGGTTTAAAGGCGTCGACAACACGCGGTGGCCGCTCACTTCCGGGATGAAGATGGCGGATGAGAATGAGACAGCACCGATGCCGGAGAAAGAAGATGTAGAGGACCATGGACACTGCAGCGACTGTGAAAATGAAGAGCACCACTTTGACGACGGGTAAGAAGACAAGCTCAGTGCCATGGTGGTGTAAATTGTGTCACGCCGCTACACACGCCTGCAAAGCGAGTGCAAAGTAAAGCTTCGGCGAGCGATAGGGAATAGACAGCCATCGATGGGAGGAAGATGTCCCGCCCACTTGCTTTCACCCTATTGGCTAGAAACGGCGTTCGCTTGTCAATTCTTTGTTATGATTGGCTGATCGTGCATTCTGTTTCTCATATGGGCAGGCTTTAGCGGCGCTTTGCATTAGCCCCGGATAGCAAGGCGTAGAATTGGGGGTAGAAAAAACCAAACAGCAGTTCATAGCTAGCGCTATCATAAAGCCAAACATTTCCTCTCATTTTTACATCTCATAAATAAGTCCAATCTGTTTATTAAGTTGACAGTTCGTGATATTGCCCGTACGCCGTTGGTGACTGCCTGTAACTGATGCAATTCATGGCTGACATTTAGCTAACGAGTTAGCTTGCATGCTAACATAGCTGTCAAACCCCTATTGTCTGCGCGTGTATTTCAGTGGAGGCTTGAGCCAAATCAAAAGTGAAACAAGCAAAACCTGGATGTTGTTACACATGCATCTTGGTAAAGGCATATATCTGGACTGGTCTGGGTAACTCAGGAGTCTGGAGACCGATTTAATTCCCAATTGAATCACAGAAATATGACGGATCTTAAAGCAGCCTAGCTGTGAATAGCTCTTACTGAAAACAGGCTTTAATGAAAATCCTGCCTCGCTTGGCACTGGCTTCTGTTAATGTTTACCAAGCGGTGGCACACATGAAAGGAGTCCAAGCTTGCAAATATTAAGGCGTGTCCTGCTCACGGCAAGTGCTTTTGCAGTTTATTGGAGTAAATGGAGAGAGGGTGCTGCTACATAGCAGAAGTACAGAACCTTTTTCGGATCCTGACCTCTGAAAAGAAAAGTAAAACAAGTGCCAGGATCACTAATATGCAAACCTATATTAATACTATTTTTTGTTAATAGCAGCTAATGAGTGATGTAAGGGGGATAAAGATGTCACGATTTATAAAGTGGATGCATTATTTATAGGGTACTTCTGAATATATTTGAATCATCACTGAATAATTTGCAAATCATGGCTCATTTCTGTTTACTGCTCTGTTAATTATACATGCATGTTTAGACACAAGATAACAAATGCTCATGTGAAATCTGACTTTAAGAGCCGCACACACACATTTCACAGCAGCAGATATGCAAATATTGCAGCACCAAAAAAGAGTAATCTTATGTTCATGATGTGATCTAACATGCACTTAACCTTTTTTTTTTTTTTTAAAGATATTTTTGATATAGTAATGATACTCAAAACAAGACTTTGTGTTGGCAGTATGAATACTTTCATGATTGTTCCACACAACCCTAAGTGTTAGAGGGTTAAAGAGGTTAGAGTCTACAGTATAAGAAAAAAAGCAAAAAACAATAATTTTTTACAACAGAAATTTTTTTTTTTCTCCCTGATGCGCTGCTGCTGCTGTAAGGTGAAATTGATTACCCTTTTTTTATTAACTCAAGTGAAGCGTTTCACTGGCGCTCTTTTCCAGCAACACATGTTATTCCCCTGCACCTAACTCATGCACATACAGAAACAAAGGATAGTCCTGGCTGTTAACTGGTTCACTCTGTTGACATGGAAGCCTGTGGAACAAACTATTGAATGTTTTGTTGTCCATTGTCCCAGTCCCTCACTGACCTCTTGTACGCACATATGTACATGCACGTAGATACCACACACACTCTTCTTCCTGAGGTCATGTGATACACCATCTGTGCTGGTGTTACAATTACAGGCCAGTGCTTGGCTTTTCTCCTCTCTTGGACACTAATGAGATTATCCTCTGTAAGTATGCAGTCTTTCTCAGGCCAGAAGACGGGGTAGATGGGTGGGGGGCTGTGGCTGCTCAGGTTGGAATGATCAGAGCAGAAGGTTATGACACACATGCTATGGGAGGGGGGGGGTGCCCGGGGCTTGGGCTACCTGATTTTGTACTGTCCTGTATCCCTCTGCATCTGGTTTTTCAGCTGATACAGGTGACAGGTGTCCTCCTACTTTTTTGTGACTTTATGTTGCACTTTTTCTTGTTGTTAGACCAGTGTAGTTGTGTCTTTACTCGGTCAAGGTAGACAAACAACTGGGTTTGCCTGTCATCGAGAGATGCTTCTCAAACTAACCATAGATTAACCTTTCCCAACTAAACAGCCACTTTGTTGGCCACTACTAAAACATGGAAATGGTGTTGGAAATAAATAGCAATGAGAATAACTTTCATCTTTTAGGATCAAAAACAATATTTGTGTCGAGCTGAAAAGATAAGTTGAGGTACAGAAAATTAATCAACCACTCTTTTGATAACTGATTAATGGGTTTGCTGTTTGTTTTAATGAGATGGAGAATAGATAATGGGTTAAGTTTTGGATTGTTGGTCAACCAAAATGAGGTATGTGAAGACATCAGCTTGCATCCTGGGAAACTGTGTGTGAACATTTAGTTGGCCAAGTGATTAATTGAAAAATTATTGAAAATGTTGTCAGTAAACTGCTCATAGGTTTTCTGTTTTTACCTGGCCAGTTTAGAATTGCTGTATTTATCTTTTTCCAGTGTCCTCATCTGGGATAACATTATTCATTTGAAATGTTTTTAATATTTAGAAATAAGCTGAAAAGATGAGTGTATGTATAGTATTTCAGTACGAAAGGGTGTATGATGCAGCTTTAATCATCCTGGGTATTGTAAGTGTATGCCAGGTAGAGATTAAAAAAAAAAAAAAAAAAAAATACTGTTTGTGTCCTGTTTCAGTGACCGGGGTCTGGCTGACGACACTGGCGCCAAGAAAAAGAAAAAGAAGCAGAAAAAGAAGAAGAAATCTGGTGCCACAGAAGCAGCTCAGGACACTCTTGCCAAGGCATGAATACATACATACATTTTAGATTTAAAGGTGCTAAAGAATAGAAAAAAACAGTGTAGTGAAAACGTTCTGTTGTGAACTGCAGAATATAGAGATACTACACTAACCCACAGTGCAGTACATTGCATTTTACATCCACATCATTAAACATATTCACCCTTACAACTCACACCGAAACAGTTTGTATAGAAAATAATTATTTATTTGCTGAATTGACCCCTGGAACAGTGTGCCTGTTTTTTGCTTTATACTTCTGTTTTGTTGTTGATCTAACTCCTCTTTACTTTCCCAACAGGTGAATTCATTGCCAGCTGATAAGCTACAGGAGATCCAAAAGGCCATCGAACTGTTCTCTGTAGGCCAAGGCCCTGCCAAAACCATGGAGGAGGCAAGTCGAAGGAGTTACCAGTTCTGGGACACGCAGCCTGTGCCCAAGCTAGGTATGACATTTGACATTTCTTCCCACAATCAAGTGACTGGTGTGTATCCAGGTTTCTGTGCTTCATTTCTGAAACTTCATTTTGTTTTCCTTCAGGGGAGACGGTGACATCACACGGCTCCATTGAACCCGACAAAGGCAACATTCGAGAGGAGCCCTACAGCCTCCCACAGGGCTTCAGCTGGGACACCCTCGACCTGGGGAGCGCTGCTGTGGTAAGAAAGTGTATAAACACACACACTCTCGATGCAGGGATGCACATGGGGAATTAATCTGTAGGTGAATATTTCCTGGACTGTCTGCGCTTTTTGCTTCATTTTGTACACAAAAACAAACTAATTGCCTCTTTTTGTCAAAACTTGGTGAGATTCTTTATACCAAGAGTGTAAGATACAAAATGTACAATAATCTTTTTCATTTACAGGTTTAGCTTTGAATCTTAAATGGTTTGTATTGCTTTAAAATAATTTCCCCAGAAGTGATGCAGAAATGGTTGGATTGACAGAGTTTTAGTATGTGTCTTAAATTTATAACATATGGTCATATTCACATAGACTTCAGACGATGATACTGAAAGGTTGTTTAATTTTTGGGAAACGTTTGCTTTTGGTATCATTTTAAGAACTTTCTTACTCAGTGTGTTTTCTGATCGTGGTTTTATCACAGTGCTCTGCCGTTTTCATAAAGGTCGTGACCCTGTTGAATTCTGTCTTCCCTGAAATCAGCTCAAGGAGCTTTACACCCTTCTCAACGAGAACTATGTGGAAGATGATGACAACATGTTCAGATTTGACTACTCCCCTGAGTTCCTGCTCTGGTAATTCTTCAAATCTGTAATTTTTTCAATTTTTACACCCAACAGCGATCGTAAATGTTCAGTGTTATGTGGAATGTGCGATAATTAATCATTTGCTTTCTGGCATTTTTAAATAATAAGGGACTTGGTAGATCAAGCTGTTGCATTCAACTCACTGACTTCTCTCTCTTTCAGGGCCCTGCGCCCCCCTGGCTGGTTGCCCCAGTGGCATTGTGGAGTGAGGGTGGACTCCAACCAGAAGCTGGTGGGCTTTATCAGTGCCATTCCTGCCACCATCCGCATCTATGACATGTAAGTAAACACAACCGTGCAGAATGAAAACTTAAAAACCTCAATACGGAGTGAAATTTCCAGTTTACATCTCACGCTGTGTGAAACAAAGAAGTGATGAAGGATTAACTTCCTTTTTTTTTCTCTCACATCAGATCTACATAAATATTATTTTTGATCTGAAAAGACTATGTAGAAGTTATGTACAATATAAAGTCTTAAAATTCATACTGAAATTACAGTACAGGTAGAATCATGTTCCTTTCTATTCATTGCCATTATTGTCATTGCAGTGTACAATGAAATTGCGTCTCCAGTGGTACATGCAGTAATACATACAGTAAACATAACTGCATACAGTGACAAAACTACAGTAGACACATTGCAATTGTGTAAATAAATAAAATCAAACGATAAATATTATAAAAGCAGAGTGAGTCCATGAAGTCAGTTATTATTGCACATGATAACTCAGCCATGTCACAATCATGAGTTAAATTGTAGGTGCAATATGTGATAATTAGTCACTCTAATGTAAATGGTGTTCAGTACAATAATGCAAATGCTTTTTCTTTATTCATTGACATTATTCTGATGAGAGTTTGTTGCAGACTTGCTCATATAATTGTTCATCTTGTGTTTTAGAGAAAAGAAAATGGTTGAGATCAATTTCCTCTGTGTCCACAAGAAGCTTCGCTCCAAACGAGTTGCTCCGGTTCTGATCAGAGAGATCACCAGACGGGTCAACCTGCAGGGCATCTTTCAGGCGGTGTACACTGCTGGAGTGGTACTGCCCAAACCTGTGGGCACATGCAGGTGGGTCAGACAGAGAAACATCTTTTGTGTTTCTTTTTTTCTTTACAGTGTCATTTAGTAGATGCTTAATTATATTTCTTTGTTCAGGTACTGGCATCGTTCTTTGAACCCACGCAAACTAATCGAAGTGAAGTTCTCCCACCTGAGCAGGAACATGACTATGCAGCGCACCATGAAGTTGTACCGTCTGCCTGAGGTTGGTGAAAACACACATGCACTGACAATAAATCTGTGAGACTGGCCTCTTCCTGCAGCATGGCTTCATTATCCTACTCCAAATCTTCTCCTTCAGGCCCCGAAGACTCCGGGTCTGCGGCCGATGACCAAGAGGGATGTGCCAGTGGTGCATCGCCTCCTCCGTGAGTACCTGAGCCAGTTCAACCTTGTGCCCGCCATGAACCAGGAAGAGGTGGCGCACTGGCTGCTGCCCCGGGAGAACATTATCGACACTTACCTGGTGGAGGTAAAAATAAAAAATATATATACCTGAGAATATTTAAATGATTCTGTTTTTAATACAGTCCTGCTGTCGTGTTGTACACCAGTAGCTTTTATAAAAGTGTGTGTTGTTCTGTTCTTTCTGACAGAATGATGGCAAGGTGACGGATTTCCTGAGTTTCTACACACTGCCCTCTACCATCATGAACCACCCTGTGCACCGCAGTCTAAAAGCAGCGTACTCCTTCTACAATGTGCACACCACCACCCCCATGCTCGACCTGATGTCTGATGCGCTCATTCTGGCCAAATCGGTGTGTTCCTCTTCAAACCACGCTTCCTTGTTCTGTTCAGTGTTTATCCTCAGGGAACTAATGAGGCTTTTCTTCTCATCTCTTCATCCAGAAAGGGTTTGACGTCTTCAATGCACTGGATCTAATGGAAAACAAGACTTTCTTGGAGAAGCTTAAGTTTGGCATCGGTGATGGGAATCTACAGTATTATCTGTACAATTGGAAGTGTCCCAGCATGGGGTCAGAAAAGGTACATTGCCTTGGACAAATTCTTTTTATAATGGCAATCTCAAAAGCATTGAATTTAATTTCCTCAAAAACAGTGGATTGTTCATGCAGGAGGCTGTTCGGCCTGTTCTTTGTAGAGTTGCAGTCAGCACCATCAGACCTGTAGCAAACACTGTTGGTACTTCTAGCTACAGTAGCATGGAGGCTCATTATCTCATAATGGGCAAAGATCAATTTTAACTTAAATGAATTCATAATTTTTCCCTGGTTATTCTATCCATCTTTTTTCTGATGCTTCTTCAGGTCCAAGTTGCATTAATTTGACAAATTATTTACAAACATCTGATTTAATATAAATAATTCTAGGCCACTTTGTCCCTCCATCATACTTTCATCCTTTCACTGGTTTGACCATGAAAGATATTAAATTGCATCCTTTATTATAAAGTCTTAAGTTTATCTTTGCGACCCCTGCAGAACCAACGGTACCCTAATGTTTCCAACAACACTGCTTTCCTAACAGCTCCAATGTCTTCTTTCTCAGGTTGGGTTGGTGCTGCAGTGACATCCCTTTACGCCATAAACAAGTGTCACCCACAGGCCAGGAGAGCTCACCATCGCACTGACCACCTGACAGATGGACTGATGTGACTTCCTGCTTCAGGAAAGGAAAACCCACCGCCCATTTTTACTTTTTGACCTTTTGAACTTTGACCTGCACTACCGCTGCCAGGCAGGGAGGCGGGGGGAGTCTTCAGCTCTTCCTCCTCCCTCGATCACATGGACCTTAAGCCATTGTAGTTACCATCGCAAACAACTGTATTACATCTGAGAGCTGTCTTGATTGTACCAAACACACATACACACAAGAACAGTTTGCACAGATTACTTTATACCAAACACTCACTGTTGGCATACCTACAAATCGTACAATACTTGTAAATAATATCAACCATAACTGCGGATTGTGCCCTAACACATACATACTAGAACCTACAGTTTTATTTTATTCCTAAATGTTGGAAGTGCTTTTTGCAATTCAAATAAATTTGTCATCCTTAAGTTTTAGAGATAAAAAAAACGATCAAAAAAATATTTTAAAGAGGTAAAGGCTCAAAAAGATGAGGTAATAAATACCAAAAGTGGACACCAGATAAGGGCTTCTGTTACGATTTCTCTTGTCATGCTTGACCTTCTGTCTCTTTTTATTTTTCTCAACAAACCCTCTGTTCTACCAGTCATCATGGAGATGTTTCAGCACTGCTTCAAGAAGAAATATCATCTTCTGGAGGTCTTCTCATCTGTATTAACTTTCATTAACCTCCTCCCCGGCTTACTGCACTAACAGAAGACGCAGAAAGAGAAACGGACTGATGAGAATGGACCAGATCAGTTAGAGGAGGAAAAAAAATCAGTCATTTTGGACGAGGGTGGACTGCCACGGAGAAGTTGAAGGCATTCCGACTGGGTTTACTCAACACATTTATCAGCAGGAATCAGATTTGTGATGCCACCTCTTGATTTAATGATGGAATTTTTTGGAACTCATTATGCAGATTTTGCTTGGGGTGGGGTGTGTCTCTTAGGAAGTCTTAAAAATAAATAAAAATAATAATATAGTAAAATACAACAAATACACCCACATGAAAAACGGACAAGTTTACATGCACATAGCAGGCACTGTCAGGCTCTTTGCTGTACAAAGTTTGTCTCATGTAATGAAATAACATCTCTAACATGCCATTTACTGGGCTCTATTCAGTAAGTGACAACAAACATGCAATTTTATTAACAGACATGAAATATGAGCCTCACATATCACCTCATACAGCAGATGGAGCCCTATGCTGATCTCGCAGTTCACATCAGTTTAAGGTGTGTGAGGTTTCAGGGCGGACGTTGAGGCTGCGCCCATGAACAGCAGTGATGATGACGACTGGGGAGATGCCCCCCTCTTCAAGTGTTTCTTATGTAAGCTGTTGGTTCTATTTGCAAACAGATGTAAAAAATAGATAGATAAATCATGGGTCTCATGGTGTTGCAGGAAACGAATGTGAAGATGCAGGTGATTTTTTTTGTTGTTTTTTTTTTTTTTTTTTTTTGGAGCAAAAAAATAAAATCTAGTTGCTGTGATGTTTTTGTGTGCTTTGTTTGAGTTTCACTCCTCACACGAAGGGCAAATGGTTAAAAGAAAAAATAAATTTCTAATGAGATGTGACAAGTGATACTTTGTGTTCCTGTTTAACTTGAACTTTTTGTTGACTATTTTAGCACAAACCATCAACTGACGAGGTTTTTATCAGCTGCATCTCATTCCAACAGCTCTTATCTGATGCAGGGTTTAAAGACACAAATACACAACGATCACTTACTGCTGGTTGTGTATGTATACGTGCAGTACTGCAGTTTTAAGCACTTTTATGCATCATGCAACACCATCAGGGAAGCATGCGATTGGTCCCAAATGAACCCAAACATACAGCCAGAGTCGCAAAGAACTATCTTCAGTGACAAGAAGAACAAGGACTCCTGCAACACACGGTCTGGCCCCCACAGAGTCCTCATGCCAACATCATGGAGTCAGTCTGGCATCACATGAAGAGACAGAAGACACTGAGACAGCCTATATCCACAGAAGAGTTCTCCAAGATGCTTGGAACAACCTACCTGTCAAGTACCATGAAAAACTACTTTGATTAAAGTTTTTTATTTTTTTTACTGCACTTTTACTGCACAGTTAATTCAAAACCAAAACCAAAACCTGCATAGTACTGTATGTACTACCACCATTACTACTACCACCATTACTACTAACAGTAATAACATTAAACTTTATACAACACTTTTCCAAAGAAAGTTACAGGTGCTTTATACATGGATGAATCATGATAAAAAAAACATTTCAGCTTTAATTCAGCAAAATTATACATTTTAAAGAAAAGAAACGGAGTAGAATAAAATAAAACAAACCAAAAAAAACAAAAAAAAAAAACAGAGAAGACGTGCAAGATTTGGATGAACTTTAAACCTCAGATACTAATAGTAGTAATAATTATTAGTCAAGTCAACCTTATTTCTAGAGCACATTTAAACACAGCTTGAACAAAACCAAAGTGCTGTACAAAGGACAAGATAAATAAACGCAATTAAAGTAAATGTGTACAGTACATAAACACAAAGAGAGCAGGTAAGTATACTCTATTTAGAGACATATAAATACAGTATAGTAACAAAAACAGGAAAACAAGAAGCAAATACTCAGAATGAACTATAAACTGTATATGAACATGACAATGGACTGGAAGGTTAGTGAACTAAAAAGGCCAGTGAATAAAAAGTATTATTGTTTATTAATATATCAATTATTTTATTATTATTTTCAACAATCTGTTTTTTCTCTTTTTTTAAAACGAGGCGTTGATTGGTCAAAATTGTCTGTCGCATAGCAAATGAAAGCTCTGATTGGTCGGCGTCATCCACTGTCAGTCACTTTGGCGGAACTTATTGCGGAAGAGAACAGTCCGTGAGCGGAGTGGTCAGATTGACAACTGCTCGGTATTCTGCCACAATGTGGATCAGTGTAGCGATAATTTGTGTCGCTTTGGTCGCATTTTTATTAAAATATGTCTTCAGCAGCTCCGGACCCAACCCCTTCGAGACGGACAGTCGTGAACCGTTGAAAAAGATGGTTCACGACAAGAAAGAGAAAAATAAAGTGCTGAAGCAAGGTGAGTTAAATGACAAAGGTCGTCATATATGATGTTACCTTAACTTTTTAGATGTAAGAAATAAACTGAAATCGATGGAAATGATAGTTTGTCGAGTTTTCTGAGTCTGAAGAGGATTTCTCCACCGTTAAAGTAAAATATTGGCTCATTATTACCTAATACTGTGGAGCAGTCAGTGAAGAATGTGGCTGCAGGCGAACTTCCACTTTGTACAGTATGGTTCGTACAGTCATGTCTTGCATAATGTTTGGTGGGGGCTAAAGACAAAGCTGACTTTGTCAATGCTGCTGCTGAAGCACTCAAATCGACTTGCGTTAAAGATATCGCCTTCGTTTCGTATGTTTTATTTTTCTCTTCAAGTTTAAAGTCGCAAAATATTGCTTCTTCCCTCAGAGGCTGTACTTTAAAATTAACTGCTAAAATTAATCTTCAACTATTTTTTATAATCAAGCAAAATCCAAGCAAAAATAGTAAACATAATCTGATTCTAGCTTTCTAGATGTCTTTCTTTTCTCTGTTTTACATCACGTGAATTACATATATTTGAGTTTTGGGTAGTTGTTTACATGAAATAAGTAATATAGAAGATGTCACGATTGGCTCTGAAAAATTGTAAGGCACATTATTCAAAAATTTCTTTTAGATTTATCAATAATGAAAATCATAACTTGTTCTATGCACTTCTCCATCCAAACACATCTTTAAAAATACATTTAATCAAATCTATGGGTTGAAAAACTATCTACAAGTTTGCAAAGCTACAGTTGTCCTACATTATTTTGCCCTAAATTTATTAACATAAAATATTATCACAAACACAAACATTCGGATTAAGAGGTAGTAATCTAAGGCTATCAAAAAGTGTCGTTGTTAGTTGACTGATTATTATCAAACAGTTAATCTTAAATATCAAAATGGCAAAGCCAATCAGAAATTCCTTCCCTCCACATTTACTGTATGTTTGACCAGCAGTCCCAAATCCTAAAGGTATTCACTTTACAAAGACATTAAATGGAGTAAAGCAAGTCAATTCTCTTATTTGTGAAGATGAAACCAAATAATGTTTTGGTCAAATTTTCATATACGCGTTTTATTTGTGGACCTACAAGATTAACTGTTGTTGGGCCCTTTATGCCACAGCCATGCTGTTGTTTGAATGTACTGTCGCCTCTTCTTTAGGTTTTGTGGCCAGTAAAGTCCCTGACAACTTGGATGCCATCATCATCGGCAGCGGGATCGGTGGCCTCGGACTCGCAGTGCTGCTGGCCAAAGTTGGAAAGAAAGTCCTGGTTCTGGAGCAGCATGATCGGGCCGGGGGATGCTGTCACACATTCACTGAGAAGGGCTTTGAGTTTGATGTTGGTGAGAAACATGGCTCTTGTCTCTCTTCAGTATTTTTCTTTTAGAATTCATAAATATGTCACATCTAAAATTAAGAAAATGCTCTGAAATACACATCTTTACTTCCCGGAACTACTTTATTGAAGTGAAAATCTGTCTCAGTTAAAGTGAGAGTTGAACGTCCTGCTCTGTGATAACATAAAACCCTGATTTGTCCACTTATTTTCCTCCTTCCTTCCTCAGGAATCCACTACATCGGGGACCTGCTGGAACACAAGCCGTTCCGCTGCATGCTGGACCAGATGACCAACGGACAGCTGCAGTGGGAACCTCTAGAGAATCCATTTGACCACGTAGTTATAGGACCTCCAGAAAACCGCCGCCAGTATCCCATCTACAGCGGCAGGACCCGCTTCCCTGAGGAGCTGAAGAAGTGTTTCCCTGGAGAGGAGAAGGCCATCGACGAGTACATAAATCTGGCCAAGGTGGGATTTTTTTTGCTTCACATACTGTGCTAAAAAATCTCAGCTTGTAATGACTTTCAAATAAACCCATATTGTAAGTAAATAGTTACTGGAATAGCTTGAAGATGTGTCAACTAAGACATTTTTTTGTAAAATTATTGTTATATCTCATTTTATTTTCTTATGGGACCTTTACTTTTCTTATTCTAATGTACAAATGCCTTTTCTCCCACTGAGCTGTGTGTTAAAAACTGCACTTTAGCACATAGGGGCTAAATCATCCAGATTTCTATTGATGTTGTCACTGATAATTCTTCAAGGGCGTAAGGGTTGGTAAGTCAAAGGTGACTGCATAACTGGCAAGGTCTGGCTGATATTAGCTGATATACAGTATTGCATCATTTTAATCTGATAGAGTTGCATCAGTGTTGTGCTTTGACACATAGATAAGATAGAGATGCTACTTTTTTCACCTGTGTGGTGTCAGTTTAGTGCATCTATAAATGTCAGTTTATCATTTATTTCTTTGTAATTGCGCAGATAAGTTTGTAAGAATGAACTAGTTGATGCAAAATTAGAAATGGAGAAATTAATTAACAAAGATGACAGGTGAGTAAATATGATATTAACTTCTTTTTTTTTTTTTTTGCATGTTTTTGTGTGCGTAGTTTCAATCTACAGGGATTTTTCTATGCTTCCTTTTATCTGCTTGTCCGTTCTCCTGTGAAAGGTGCATCCTCACTCAGGCAGTGTTCAGTTTTATATTTCCATACTGTAACCAAAACAATATTTAACATATGAATGAATAGTGCATGTATTCAGTGTTAATTTATAAATGGTAGAACGACCATTTAAACTTCCTCAGAAGTGCATCTGACACCATATTTATGCACAAAACAGCAGTGTATACTTTGGGAAATATAATTAGGCTCATTATGGAAACAGGACTGCTTTGATTACACTCATGTGTCTCAAGTGTGTTTGTGTGTTTTGTCTCCAGAAAGCCGGACGGGGCATTTGGTTACTCGCTGTGCTGAAGCTCTGCCCCGTCCCTCTGGCTAAGTTCCTGGTCTACAGCGGCCTGGCCAAACGTCTGTCCTTCTTTTTCAAAATGGCCTCCCGCAGCCTGACAGAAGTGGTCAATGAACTGACAGAGAACAAAGACCTAAGGGCTGTTTTCGCCTACATCTTTGGCACCTACGGTAGGACAGGTGACAGATCTGCTGGCGTGATATGGTCGACTGTCGGCTCTGCAGCTCATAGTTTTCCTTTCCTTCTCTGATCTGCAGGTAACATGCCAAAAGATTCCAGTTTTTCTATGCACAGCTTGCTGGTCACTCACTACCTGAATGGTGCCTGGTATCCTAAAGGTGGAGCCAGTGAAATTGCCTACCACATGATCCCCATCATTGAGAAGGCTGGTGGTGCTGTTCTAGTTCGAGCCCCAGTCAACAGAATCTTGTTCAATGATGCCAAGGAAGCTTATGGTGGGAGTGATTCCCTTTGTTTGACTTTATCACAGCATGAAGCTCCTACAGAGACAAGATTCACTGAATTTGGTTGTTTGTTTCCATGGTTTCAGGTGTGAGTGTCATGAAAGGTCAGGAGGAAATCCATATCCATGCCCCCATGGTCATCTCCAACGCCGGCATCTTCAACACCTACCAGAAGCTGCTGCCCAAGGAGCTCCAGGCCATGCCAGGTCAGGAAGGAATTAGTGCCGCATCATTATTTTAATCCTTTTTTTTTTTAAATTTTTGTTTTTACAATTAATTTGCATAAATGCTTCGTCTATAAATGTCAGGTGGCTCACCTGGTAGAGCGCCTACCGCTAAGGCTTAGTCCTAACCGCAGAGGCCCGTGATTGAATCCGACCAGTGGCCCTTTGCTGCATGTCATCCCCTCTCTCTCTCCCCAAATTTCCTGTCTCCTGTGCGCTGTGCCTAATTTTGCCATTTGTGTGGTTTGCAGCGTGAAACGGATTTACAAAGGTTCTTCCTTTTGGATAGTAAAGGGTTCAAAAAATAAATTGGATGCTGTTTGGTGTCTAGTGTATGTGTGTCTATGTATATTTCAACAGGTGTTGTCTGTTTATTCTCTGATCGATAGATTGATCTTTTCAGCAGTGGGGGGGGGGTCATTATTTAATGTGGTTCAATACGTGAAACACATGTTAATACTAGTGTTTTTTTTGCTAGTAAAGTTGGACTATATGTTTTTGCCCCGCAGCCATCCAGAAGCAGCTCAGCATGATGAAGAACGGCGAGGGTGGCCTGAGTGTGTTTCTGGGTCTCACTGGAACCAAGGAGGAGCTGGGCCTGAAAGCAGACAACTACTGGATCTTTACTGAGAACAACTTTGATGAACTGTATGTTGTATGGAATTTTGCATCAGTTGCTTTTTATAATTCCCTTGTGGAGATTGTAGCCAAAGTAAAAACTCACTGACTGCTCAAAGCTTCATGTAGAGTAGCCGGTTAAATCCAGGTGGAAGATGTGAGTTCACGTTGCTCATAATGGAAAGGTTAAAGGTTACAGGTTTAGGTCCTTATTGCAAAAGCTAGTGCTGCATGCGTTTAGGAATGTACATCACTATTAGTCATTTTTGTATTTTAATTGGAGATATTTGAAATATTTTGTCTGATTCAGCTATTTATGTGTCTGTGTGGATTTACCAAATCCTATTATCTGTTTTTGTTTTCAGGGTGGAGAACTATCTGAATGGAGAGAGGGAGGAGTCTGCTAAAAATGTACCTCTGCTGTTCGTTGCCTCACCATCAGCTAAAGATTCAACCTGGGAGGAAAGATCACCAGGTACAGAGACAGGTCATGCATGAGTTTCAGTGAACAGGCCAGAATAACAGTCGTGTGTGTGTGTGTGTGTGTGTGCGTGCGCGCGCATGCGTGTGTAGTGTTTTTTGAATTAAATCCAAAAGTCTTGTTTTCTCTTCACACCAGGAAAGTCCACCTTGAGTCTGGTCAGCTTTGCCAACTACGAGTGGTTTGGGGAGTGGAAGGACGGCAAAGTGTCGAACAGAGGGGCGGACTACAAAGAGCTGAAGCAGGCTTTCATCGACTCTATTCTGGAGGTGGTTATGGACGTCTTCCCTAAGATAACCAGGGACAAGGTAAAGACTCTGCTGTCTAACATGACAAATGAATCCATGTGTTGTGCTCTGTAACTCTGCTCATAGTGAACTAATCCAAACTGGAAATGAAATCAGGTTTTTATTTTCAAAATAAGCCTGCTTCTCCTTCTTGGTTTGTTATTGCTACTTTGTGCATATGCATAACGATGTACGGTGCCTGTATCTTCTCAGTGTTTACATGCTTTGGATATTGTAGTTTATCATGGATGACTCAGATTATGTATGTAAATATATTCATCCAATTGCATATTCATGACTTTAATATTAGATTTTGAGATTTTCATATTTTTTGAGACAGATTGACTTTGTGTTTTGTGTAGATTGAGTACATTGATGCTGGAACCCCCATCACAAACACACACTACATTGGAGCCCCCAAGGGTGAGATCTACGGAGCAGATCATGGCATCGCCCGGTTTAGCCCTGAACTCAACGCTACAGTGAGACCTCAGACTCCGCTGAAGAACCTCTATCTGACAGGTCAGTGACACAGCATGAGATCACCCAGAAGTCGTCCACATTTCCTCACAGGACCATACACTGATCTAAATTTGGTGCATTCCATGCTTTTGTATTACAGGTCAGGATGTGTTTGTGTGTGGCTTTGCGGGCGCTCTCGCTGGAGCTCTCACCTGCGGCTCGGTCATTCTCAACCGCAACCTCCATCTGGATGCCATCGCCCTGGCAAAGAAAAGAAAATTCATGAATGCCAAATTGAAAGGAGAATAACCCCCCCTGACTATATTCAGCTGAGTGACCGTTATATACTGTAATTAACCAGTAGTCAAGTGCTGCAGCTCAGAGACTCCCAGATTTTATCTAACAGAATGAATCATTAATGCTAAAACAAAGCAGAAAGTTTAATTTTCCACACAGACTCATATCAGAACTGAACTCTTCTACTACAGTAATTCATGTTTGACTACTTCAGTTTTGTTAAATTGTGAGTAATGCAAGAGGTGAGATGTTAAATGGCTGTTGAACTTTCAGTCAACCTGCACTTATCAAACCTCATGCAAAAACCTTTCTAAATCATACACAATTTGTTGTGTATTATTATTTTTTTTGTTTGTTTTTTCTCAGGACTGCCTTTGCATTTAATGCTGTGCCTTATTTTGCCATTTGTTTGGTTTGCAGTGTGTAACAGATTTACAAAGGTTCTTCCTTTTGGATATTAAAGGGTACAAACAATAAATTGGATGCTGTTTGGTGTTTAGTGTACTGTATATTTATCACAGTATCTCAACAGGTAAAGATATTTTTTTTCTTTTTGTATTGATTGATTATACACCCATTACATGTTGTCATAAGGGTAACAACACAATACAATGCCAACAATATAAGCAATAACCAAACATACTGTTAATTTTTAACTTTAAAAGATCATATCTAAAAAATATATGATGCAGAATTACTTTGATATTAATGACTAAACTCAATATTTATAAGCTACTTTTTATTTAAAATGAAATCCTGCATGCTTTTGTCCCTGGTAAATGCCTGGGAACCATCCACCTTCCTGACCGTACACTTTTCTGTTTGTTTGTTTGTTTATTTTGTTTCTGTGCACTGGGCTCAGTTAATGACACTTCTTGTCTGCACTTGAACGCAACATGTGTTCACACTGACACTGACAGCTACAGGGAGCACGTGCAAGGCGAGTGGGCTCAGCAAAATGTGAATTTTGAGCTTTCTGATTAGTTGGCGAATAAAAGGGGTGTGATTTTCAAATCATTTTCTGACACTGGCGACAGTTATGCAGCGACATTTCCCTACAGGCGGCGGCATGGAGGGGAAGGTGCTGTCTGCAGTCTGAGGTAAAGTAAAGATCAGATAAGACTGAAACTCAACATGTTAACCGAATCAACAGTGTTATAACATGTGGTTTGTGTCTGTGCTCTGTGACAGGTGATAATTGCCTGCTAGCTAACCTGCAAACCTCAGTTTATGTAAAGCCTGGTTAGCTAGCTCACTCTGATTTTAACTCGACAGCGGGTAAAAACGACACATTGAATTGTTGACATGTTAAAATGGACATTTTTCTGTAAAGTTCAGGTTCATTTATCCTCAGTGTGGAAGACAATGGACACTAAGCCGCTGTGCTACGAGCTGCTGTCAGAAGTAGGCGAGGGCTCCTACAGTAAGGTGTATAAAGCCAGAGAGGTGGGGGAGAAACAGCGCCTCCTGGCGGTGAAGAAATTCAACATCCACGGAGACACTTCAGACTCCGGGATCCCCGCCTTTATGATCCGGGAGGTGGCGCTGCTGCGCAAGATGAAGTACTTCAACCATCCCAACATAGTCAAGTAGGTTTTATGTCCTCCTGCAAATGCATCAACATTTTTGTTTTTATTAGACCATTTTTTATTTTTATTTTTTATAAATAATAAGGTAATAAAAATATCCGGGAATAGCAACAACAACTAAACACTAATAATAACAACAACAATTATAACATTGATGATAATAATATTAATAATAAGATTAATAATAATTAGGCTAATAGGCAGGTGTGGCAGAATGAGAGAGACCCAAGCAGCACTAAGAGAAGAGCAGGAAATAAATGGTTCCCAAACCATTAACTGAAATCCCATATCTTTTCAACAATGTTGTTTATTAGATTAACGTCCAGTCCAACGTCTTGTTTTGGGCAAAGCAAGAACATATGTATCCTAAAGGAGTTTTTTAAATCGAAAACAACTGGACTAGGTTATTTGTCTGGGAAGACGTTTCACCTCTCATCCAAGAGGCTTCATCAGTTCGTGTACGCATCTGACCAGGCTAGGACTGGTCCTGGACCAGTTTTCGATTTAAAAAACTCCTTTAGGATACTATGACCTGGACAAATGAGAATATACACAGGCTTAAGAACATATGTAGCAATGAGGCTGGTGCCTGCTTACATCTTTCACATGTAGGGTTCATATCTGGTTTAATCTTTGCTGGTCTGACTTCAGTACAGTATATGTGTTGTTCTGATTTGAACTGAATGAGACTGTGACGGGTGCAGATGGAAGAAGAATGGATGAATGGACTCATCTTCAAACCTGTGTCGACCTTCCAGTCCTTCCCGGCAGCATTAGCAGGAAAAGGAGCGAGTCTGGCAATACAGTCATAAAGTGCAGACACAGTCCCCTTGCCGTTAGCATTCTTTTCTAGAAAGATGTCGAGTTGTGAAACTTCTTTTCTGATGAAATCACAAATCTAAAAAGATGAATTCTACGGCTGTTAAACTTTAGAGATAATTGGGAAAGCAAAATGTCCGGTCTGTCTGCATGTCTTTGAATTCTCTTTTTAAACCACAGCAAATAAATTAAATGAAACACATTCCTTCTCTAATCTGGAAAACAATTGTTTTTGTAATGTGGTGTTTGGTCTTTATCATACTTACTTTGTGCTCCTCCTTGTACGTTGCGTTTAAATTATATGTCAGTATTTATCATCTTAGAGAAGATAGATTATCCTTGGTTCAACATTCAACAACCAAAACCCAAAGCCTTAACACACTTTCTAGACTTATTTTACTTAAAGATGAAGAATTGTTATAATTATCTCACTTAAGCTTTTTTTGTATTCTACTTTAATGTATTGTATTCTCCAGGTTTCATAAGATCCTAGTCGGGCTTCTTGTGGGTGGGGGATCAGACGGGGTGTCAGCAGTCTGTATGTGTTCTGTTTGGTTTTTGTGTTTCATTATTTTACTTTACACACACACAGTTGCACATCTTTGTTTAATGTATTTCTTAATTAAAAATCCAGGCTGTTGGATGCATCTGTTGTACCAGTGGGCAGGAGCCTGGACCTCACTCTGGTGTTAGAGTACATTGACCAGGACCTGTCCACCTACCTCTCCAAGGCTCCTGCTTCTGGACTGAGCCGTGACAGTATTAAGGTGTGAACGCATCACCTGACTTATCACAGCGTTGCTGCATGTATTCAAGACAGAAATAAACACACACGCTTTTGCAGACTCATTAATTTATGTAACCCTAGAAAAAAGAAAATTTAATTGTCCCACCTCATGTTGTTGACATTTGAAGCTTGTAGTCAAGCATCAGCAATCCCCTTAATGCACTAGTAAACAAATGAGCACATAGTTTGAGTTACAGAGAAAGCTAATTCTGGCATTTTTCTGCAGTTTTTCAACTGGTCAATAAGTCATAACCTGTTCAGGCCAGTAGTGCAGACTTAAAAGGAGGCACTCCCTGAGTTTGGACACAGCTGTTTAGATAGAACAGGGCTTTTTTCTGTCTGTGCAGGATGTGATGCAGCAGCTGCTGCAAGGATTGGACTTCTTGCACACAAACATGGTGCTGCATCGTGACCTAAAACCAGAGAACGTCCTGGTCAGCAGCCGCGGAGAAGTGAAGATCGCAGACTTTGGGCTGGCACGCATCTACACCTTTAACATCGCTCTCACTCCAGGTGTAAGTGAAGCAGCAGTTCAGAATGAAAGAGACTTGTAAACTGTTCGTCAGACTGTTTAGTGTTACTGCATTAATTTTCCCTGGAGCCTGTTTTAACTTCATATAGCACCGTGCTGTGTCTGTTTTCTTGGCCTGCGGTGAGAAATGTTCTGTTGTCACTTCCTCTAACCCCTGCCTGTGTGTTTTGATTTCTTCAGTTTCTCTTCATATCTTTCTGTTCAGGTGGTGACGCTGTGGTACAGAGCTCCCGAGGTGCTGCTGAACTCTGTTTACATGTCCTCAGTGGACATGTGGAGCGCTGGCTGCATCTTTGCAGAGCTCTTCCTCCTGAGGTAAGCTGAGCTGAGTCTGTTTCTGTTTGGAGGAGATATATGAGTGTAATTCTGAAGTCAGAGGTAAAACATTCTGTATAGGTGCCAAAAAACAGATCAAGCTGTCGTATCACATTTGTTGTGTCCCGCAGACCGCTGTTTCAGGCGTACACAGAGGTGCAGCAGCTGCAGAAAATCTTTGAGTGAGTGTTTTTTATCTGTTTGTACCCGTGCTTAAGTCTTTTGTCTTGTTGAATTCAAAACAGGATTCAACAACCATGGAAACTGAGCTATGACACTGCCTTCAGTGAAGCACCAGTAGTGCAGTTAAACGATGAGCTGCAAGACATTTTTACCTTTAAATGATTAAATAGATAAATAAACCTTAAAAGGTTCCATTTTTCTGGCATTTGATTTCACCTGTATAATGTCAAGAGTAGCTTCCATGTTTTGGTTTTCGCTGGTTAACATTTTTCGCTTCATATTTGTCAGGGTTCTTGGTTTGCCCAGTGAGGAGGACTGGCCCGAGGACAGCCCGATCTCGTACTCAGTCAGCTGGGGGCCGAAGGTTTCCTGCACCAAGCTGCTGCACAACCTGGGCCAGGACGAGAATGACCTACTAGCTGTGAGCAGATCCCTGTTTCTGTTTTCATCAAATGTTTCTGTTTCAGACCTGGAGTTACACTCAAAGAGACAGGCTGACCTTCTTGGAACAGAATTGTTGTTTAGCGTGTTAGCATGTTATGCACAGCCACAGATGATAGAGATTTGATTACTTTGCAGGTATTTTGTTGTAAACCAATATAGCCTAGAGGAGAAATTGAAGTTTCGACCCGATGGTGGCAGTAAATGAAAGGTCAGAGGATCAGCTAAGTTATTTCAGTTCATCCTGAGGGGAGATGTAAATATCTCACGTAAGCTCATCCAGCAGCCGACTTATTTGACCACAATAAAAAAAAGTTCACCTCATGGTGGCACTAGAGATAAAGTCAGGGCATCGCCAAAGTCCGGGGGGAGCCATCCTTTGGGATTCATGTATGTCAACGCAAAAATATCATAGTTATCCATCCAACAGTTGCTGAGACATTTCAGTCTGCACCGCAGTGTGGACTGACCGCTGCTGCTGTCCCTGGATGCTGCTAGTGAGGCTAAAAATAACAAACATTTGCTTCCAGCTTCATGGATCTAAAGGGTTGCTTGCTTTCCTGCATTCATAGCACTGTCAATAGAAGCTTTTGTTGTGTTTATAGCTGCAGGTTGAAGACGTCAGTTTGGTCACTTGTTTTGAGCCTTATTTCATTCATGATTAACTGTTTATTCAGTTAACTGACACGAGTTTAGAAAAAAGGCTCATAGTGGCAGCACAGAGACCACAAACTGTACTTTTCTCCAAGCTGTTTATAAGGTGCAATGTTTCCTTACCTGCAGAAATGTTTGGCATTCAGACCAAGCTGCCGCATCTCCGCTGCCAAAGCCCTGGCTCATCCTTTCTTTATGAAGCACTGAAGATTTCAGTCGGAGGATGAGTTGAAATGAAGAAAAACCTCAGGTCCTGCGACTCGGAGACTCCCTGCTCTGACTGTCCCTGTGCCCTAAGATCCATCAGAGCACGGACTGTCTACTGGCATCATGAGGACATTTTGAACTTCAGTACAGGAAATAAAAAACACATTATTCCTGACCGGTAGGGAATGAATCTTATGGTACAAAAATATCCAGTAAACACTTTTATGACAACAGCCATTTATATCAACACATATAATTTGATACAATTGTACAATTTGAATATTGCTGCGTAACGGTTTTATTTCTGAGTTACTGTAAATTTGTCCTCAAGCAATTTGAGAGGACGATGGTTATTCCCATAACGATAGTGCTACTTTGTTCTTGTTGAATGTTACTAATAAAAATAGGGATTTTGTTTCTCTGTAAACAACTGACAACACTATTATGAGCACCTTTACGTTGATTAGTTTGTTAGTTTGTTAGTTTGTTTGTTCCACACTTGTATACATTGGAGGAAGTGAAGTCCTTTTATTTTAGTTATGTTTGTGAAGATATTTATGGTGTAATGACTGGAATAGATTACACCTGTATTTATGTTTGTAGTGACACATTGTACATTTTTTTCCCCACATGAGTTACACTGTTCATTCAACAAAGCTTTTCCATAAATAATTGTCTCACTGATCAATCTCTGCATTTCAATCTAACATGATTGGTCTTGTAATTTCACAGTTTGAACAGATGGGGGCAGTGCTGAAACATTTCCTACAACAGGAGAGGATCCTGACAGAATTCACTGAAAGACACAGCAACATAGTAAAATAATGGATGAACAATGATTGAAGCTGTTTTAATTAGAGGCCTCCGCACTTAAAGGGTCAGCTCCACCCCATTACAAAAACTAAACCAGTGATATGTGAAATATGGAATAAAATAGAATAACAAAGTAAGATTTAAAATCATTATTTAAAGAAACAATGATGAGAGAACTATTAGTGGGCTTTTAATCTATTTGTTGTTTGCTGTTTATGTGCATCATTTAATTTATAGGAGGTTTAAAACATCTTCATCAATGCACTGATTGATTATAAATGAACATTGAAAAACTCTGGTAGCACAAAATGTTGCTGTTGGCTCCTCATCAATCCCGAAGGTAATCCTGGCCATTATTACCATTATATATTATACCTCCACTGCAAACACAGGAAAAATGCTCTCCACATCAGAAATGAAAATTCATACAGAGAGTGAACTGCATGTGTCCCTACATGATCACATTTGGTTTCATTTAATAACAAAATGTAAACTTGAGCAGAAACAAAGCCGCTGTCAGACTGAGTGACTCTTCCTCACCCCTTGCATGAGAGGGCAGAGTCTCTCGGCTGCCGCTGCTTCCTTGACAAGTGGACGGGGCGTCCCCGTTTGTCCATCTATTTATACTCTCCCCCCTTAATACGGAGAGCCCTCCGCAGCTGCGAGTGTGACTACATTTGGAGCGACAGGCCGTGGTGAGGGGGCCAGTGGGGAGGGACCGCCGGGCTGAGCAAGGGCAGCGGCGGCACCGTTCGCGCCCAGTTCACGCGGCACGCAGTGCACGTAAGTACACGCGCGACTTCTTTCTACATTCATTGTTTCTCATGACGAAATTTCACCTGCAAATTCCAACAGGTGTCAGCCAGGAGCGAGTTATGAACATGTTGTCATGAGTCTGTCGGAGCTGCTGAAGTTCAGGCTGTGCAGTGGACCTGGAGTGGTGAGGTGGTCAGTCACTTGGTGAAGGTTGAGAGTAAAAGGTTTCAGTTAGTGTTTTCTAAAAAAAGATATAAAGTCAGACACGATTTGGCAGATTAATGTTTTGGGTGAATGTGATTTACGCATGAATTAATCTGCAAGAACCTTATTTTACTACCTCGGATTTTTGAAAACTTGTACATTTCATTTTGACTTTTACCTGCTGAGTTGTTTTGGTCAATATAAATTACTGTAAATAATAATAATAATAATAATAATGTGTCTGGACCTTGAAAAAGCTGTGCCATGTTGTATTCAAACTGCTATGAAATTTCCTTCAATTGCTATTTTGGATCCTGGATGGATATTTGTTGGACAAGTAAATCTTAACTTAGTAGATATATAATGTAAAAGCTGCCATCAAACCAATCAGCTGTTAATGTGCTACATCCCCCTGGGAGCTGATGAGTGGATTATGGAGCTTGCATGAGGAGAGAGCTGCTCTTCCTCTCTGCCCTCCTGCCACATGCCTCTCAATGTAGAGATCAAGGCAAAGCATTGACTGGAATCTCTCATGTCAGTTTCACACATCGCTGTCTTACTCCTGGATGATGCACGGCTGTGTAAACCCATCCATAATCATGATTCATTACGCTACATGCCATCTGTGGTGTGTATGTAGAAAAGGCCTCTGGGAAGTTGTCCTTGAATCCTGGTTCTCCACGGGGGCCTTCCATGCAGGTAGTGCAGTCAGTCAGGACAGGTGTAATTGGTCGGAGGCTTATTCTTGGCCAGCCTTTTAATCTGGTTTACTGTGCTGCTACTGGACATTGAGGTCCTCTTGTCTATGTAACACCTAACATGTCGGCACTTTGTGTGAAGTCAAAAAATCATTGATAAGCCTGTGAGAAATACCCAGAGCAGGGTTCTAATGGCGTGATGAGGGTGCAGTGAGGAAGCCATGGGTGGAAGAGTTGAACTTATGTCCCCTGGGGTCAGTATATTGTTTCACCTTCTTTGAATATTACAGCTGTAATTGTTTCAGATCAGCTCTCTGACAGGAGGCAGAGCACGGCTCCTGTGTGTTCATCCACAGGCTTTATTTCACAGCTAGTGTCAACCAGTGTCGCTGGATTAGAAGCCCATGATCCCCGTTGAGCCTCGGTGGCATTCACGCCTCCAATCAACAGTCCTCCAGCTTGTCACATGACTTTTGCTCTTTACACAAAGTGTGGGTATACTGTCAATTTGAACTCGTGTTGCTGTTCAGCAAACACATAAAGGAGCGTGGCGTCAGTGAGACTGGGGATGCTTGAGCGTTGCTCTCTGAGGGCCTGGACAGGGAGGTGAGTCCTCCTGCTCTGCTTGGCTGATTGTTTGTGTTTCAAAGCACATGTACACGTGTTATGAAGTGCCGACCCCAATATACAGAACACAGCACCGAGCTTGTTGTCTCGTATAGGGATCAGTGCATCTTACTGTTCAGCTCATTAAAGCTCTCTGTGGCATGGGCATGTGGGATTTGCACTTTCCTGCTGACAGCGTCTGCAAATGTGGCCTTCAGTTTATTCAGTATGACTGGACATGTGGATGATATGGGTGTTTCTGACGGATCGAAGGCGGATCTAACCACTAGTAGGAGAAGGCGTCCACGGTCATACTGTGTATTGAATTTAATCTACATCTATTTTCTCACTTTCTGTCCAACAGTTGCAGTGAAACAGATAAAATAAACATAAAAGTTGCATCTTTTACACAACCATTCAGCCCTGCAGCAGATCTATCTGGTGCACTAAGTCCATGGCTCACGTCTCTTTGTTCTGGCTCCATTGTGCTTCCTGCATCAGGAATGCTGACATCCACAGTTTTGGAAAGCACACAGACACATATGCGAACACACATTTATGTTTGTACACATTTTGTGAGCCCACCTCAAGCCTTTGCCAACCGAGCTGATGGTTAGCTGCTGTCTTTAAATGCAAATTGTGTCACATCAGTACTATTTATATGTGGTTCACAGCTTCAGGCTTTGTTAGTGTTGTTTATTCATTTCCAAGCAACCCTGTAGCCGACAGGGACTTTCTTTTTTTTGTGGCTCATCCATGCATGTTGCCTGTGTACATGTCATCATTCAGATAGTTACATGTGTGTTTAAACAAATTTGAAACCATTTGACCTCTGTTCCTGACAGATAACAGGCTGTGTATAGACATACGGCAGTCAGACTAGTTATGCAGCTTATTAGATAACATCTGAATGAGAGTGACAGTGACTTGTTCAGCTTAAGTTACTTCCAGGGTTGTGGAAAAGACCAGCAAGCCTGCAGACTCAGAGGACTGGAGGCCTGGACCCAGAGAGGAGCTGAGCTGCGGAGGTGTTGAGTTTCAGTGCAAGGGGAGATTCCTGCATGGCACTGCAGGCTGGTACAGGTCATCTTACATGGACTCAAGCAAGAGAGGAGAGAGAGACTTAAATGAAGGATGCACTTTTAGAAAATTTGGTTAATATATAATGAAAGCAGCAGCTCATCAGGCTGCTGAGGTGCAGATATGTGATGCGAGTGTGCTGTGACAGTGACGAATGGACATTTTTTAACTTCTTTTTTGGTTTTCTTTTTCATCTTTCAGGAGAAACGTCTCACTCACTGATGTACACATTGGTTTGCAACCTCTGATCGGTGGACTCTATGAACACAGCAAAGACAGGAGTCTTTAGCTCTGATGGAATCTGAATTTTACTGGAAAGAAAGAACAGCTCATCTGCTTTCCATTCCTACATCCTTCTGAGGGACATGGACGCCATGGAGAACCCGGTCCTGGAGCCCAGGTCAGAGCGGATCGCTCGCTACAAGGCCGAGAGGAGGCGAGAACTGGCTGAGCGTTTCGGCAACACGGAGGAACTGCCATCCAAGTGGGTGAGGAGGGATGGGAAGGAGGTGCACGAGCCGGCAACCCAAGCCCACAGAGGGATGTTGAACTCGGACGACCTGAGTGAAAGAGTGAACGGCAGGACGCAAGGGGTTACAAATGGATTAGAGGCAGACACTCCTGCAGAGTCCAGCTACCTGGGAAGGTGAGTCACGTCTGGAGTGAATGGTGACTTCACTGAGTGGGTGAACAGGAACAAGTGGGGTGATGCAAGAATCATATACTATACAACTGGGGCTCATTAGTATTTTTTACTTTGAAAATAACAGATTATACAAATTTATCTCAGGTTATTCATGGTGGACAGTATTTTCTTGTAGCTGGAAATACAACTTTTGAACTTAAACAGCTTTTAAAATCTGTTTAAAGATCAGTTTGAAGTGTAAAAACTCTACACTGAGCACTTCAGGACACTGTTGTAAAAGGCTGTGAAAACCATAGATGATTACGCTTATCAATAACCAATGAGATTTTGTTGATTGTTGATTAATGTAGCGGTGCAGCTACAGCATAGTGAAGGTGTCTCGGTCCTGAGGTGAGCAGGTGTTTTCAGCCTAATTTGTCCAAATACCAATAAAGCAACGTGTCCACTTCATGACCCTGATGACACCTGTCACCTGCTTCAACCTTGTTCACCTTCACCATGACAACAGTCTGATCCAGTTCCCTTTGTTTGTAGTCACTGCTTTCTATTCTATTCTATTCAGATCCACACCAGAGCTGGGTCGAACTGGATTTTAATTAGGACTTGATTTTAGACTCTAGTACAAGAAATAAGTAAATGAATAAGTTTCTAATCTGAATGTATTTACAAAACATTTGATGTACATTTTTTGCATTTGACTAAAAAACTTTTCAAAGTGAAATCCCACCCATTTAGTAACCCAAGCAGCTGCCAGTTTTTAAACTTGGTCCCAGCGACTGTTCAGCAGCAGCAGATCCTCGACTTCTCCAGTTGCCTTTGGCCTTTGTTGCTAATTAAAACTGAGAGGTCTAAATCAGTGGGTCCCAGCAGGGAGTTTTAAAGCCAGTCTGATTCTTCCCTTGCTTCTGAGAGTCGGTCCTCTCCTAGCTTGATACTTTCCCATCATGACGTGTGGGTGTATTTTCTTGGAGCTGGCTTTAGGCAGCCACCTCTTCACTCTCAGAAAAAAGGTACAACGTCACACCTTTCGTCTTTGGAGCTAGACATTTTTTGTCAACATTTGATGGAAAGGTTCAAGATTGTACTTTTTTTTTCTGAGAGCGTCCCCACTCCCACATCCTCACATCCTCCTTCCCCTCACTCCCGCCCCCTCCAGGCAGGGTTCCCAGGACTCTGCCAGCATGCTGAGTGGGGAGGGGCACCACGTCCCTGGTGGACTCGTTGCCCCACAGCTCCACACTCGGGTGTCGGTAGGCCAGTTGAGAAGTGCCCTCCTGCAGCAGACGGGGAGCGGAGCGCAGCCCGAGAAAGTGTAGGGTCACCTGCATGTGTGTGATCCAGACTGTCACTATCAGACTGTGTACCTCTGTGACAATACTTGTCTTCGCCTCAACATCTTCTTCCCTTTCCTCCTCCTCCTGCTCTGTGGGTGTTTGTGTGTGTGTGTGTGCGTACGCGTGTGTGTGGACACCAGCTGCCCAGATACTGGGCGAGCCACGACCTCTCTGGACTTGGCTGTGAAGCCGGGCTCCGAGGGGGGCCGGCGCCGCACGCGCCGCTACCTCCCCGGTGGGTCCGGTGGCGGTCGCAAGACCAGCGAACGCTTCAGGACACAGCCGATCACAGCCAATGAGATGGAGGAGAGCAGCGGGTAGGGGCTGTTTGCTGTGGGCATGGTGCGAGCTCTGCAGAGGAGGCACCTGCTTTGTTTTTCCCCAAAGAAGATGCTGTTTGCAGTGACCTTTTTTGCAGTGTTCTGTTGACACATTTTAATAATAATGCATGAGTATCTTTAGTATCGCCTCTAAGTCCACTTTCATTATTGTGGACAAATTAGCATAAGCAGTTGTTGCACAACATCCATCTATCACTTTTTAGGGAACACTAATCTTGATGTATATGTCTTTTATTTTGTGCAGCACCTTTGCATAAAAGCCCCGTGGGCAGTGTGGTTTGCATGTGCTTGTCCTCCTTCATGACCTACACAGAGTTGCTTTACCGAGCATGCAAATATGACACGGTGTTTGAGCAGTGGCTGAAGCACAAAGACATGAATTGTGAGCTCCACATATGACCTGAAAGAGATCGCACAGGAGCTGAGGATTAAAGTCCACATCACCTCCCTGTTCGTATTTCACCTGGTGACCTCATCTCTCGCCTCTTTTGTTTTTTTTCTCCTCCAGGATGTTGGACGCAGAGGAGGAGGAGAACTGTAAAGGTAACGCTGTCTTCCCGCCTGGCCTGGATCATACATGTTGTTACTGTGTTTAGTGACAAACAGCTTAAACCTTTGTCTGCTGTGCTGGTACACAGGGACTTTGACCGGAGCCACAGAGAGGGATAAGATCACAGTAGCACAATACATGTTACCAGACAATGATGTAAACACCATGAGAATGAACGCAGGAGGCAAAAACTTCCATCTCATATCGCATGTGAGATATTATCATTGACGGTGGAGACATAAACATCAGTTATTCTCTTCACATGTTGGGTACAAAACAAATGTTTGGAGTGTGCATCCAACAACAGTTGCCCCCATAAACTCATTTAATAGCTCACGAAATAAATCAGGTTGTATTTTTAGGCTCACAATGTTGAATCTCTTCAGTGATGACAGCTTTACGCCTCCACAAAACCATGTGAGCGGATGAGCACGGCTGAGTCAGTCCCACTCTTAACCCCGCCATAAAAAGATTGAAAGCAAGTCTTCACAGCGATCGACTCACGGAGAATTTAAACGTTGACTACGTCAAAACAAGTTGTATTCACAGTGTATTAACTTCACAAAAACAACATAAGTGAAGGATTCAGTGAAGCTCAAACTTTAAAATGTGGCAATTTGATGGCCTCTGTATGTCAGTGATCTACAGCCCAGCTCCCACAGCCTGTTATGATTAGGCTAAAGTGTACACAGCATTCGACTATTAATATGTCAATATGTCAACAATAGCAGCTGCAGCGAGACGCAGCCGTTTTATTTATTAAGTTTAATTTAATAGCTTTCTGGGCAAAATGTAGATTGATTGAAGACAAATCTACATTTTAAAATAAAAGGATTGTGATGTTGTAGTGGAAAAAGATAATTTCCTTAAATATAAGTTCCAGTTCAACAATGTTAAAATGCTCCATTACAAATGAAAATGTTGTTTTTAGTCCAGAAGTGTTATCAGCACATTGTCTCAAAAGTTAAAGAGCAGAGGAGAGTCTCATGACACTGATGTATTATTATATATTACACTATTAGATTGTTAATGGTGTGTAAGAAAAATGCATAAGTAGCATTTTACTGTTGTAGCTGGTGAAGCGGCAGCTAGTTTTATTTGCTTTATGTACAGTTTGGTAGTTTAGTCCAGTGGCTCAGGGCCTGGCTGTCGGGCCCCTCCGAAGGGTCATGAGATGAATCTAAGGTTGTTGTGAGAGGGTTAATGAGGCAGGAAAGAAGATGTAATGGCTGCACACTGACACCACAACCGGACGTATGCATACAGCATACACTCCCCAATGAGCCGACAGGCTCTGTGATGACAGGTGTGGTTAACCAACCGAACCACCCAGGGCGATAAACATCATAAAGCAATTTACGATATCATCTCACAGAGTAGACGTACAAAGGCAATCCATCAAATGATCAACAACGCATTAAAAAAAAAAATCATTTTCTACATGTGATGTGTGTATAATTAGATGGTTTCAGTTGTCATACTTTTAATTGAAACCATCTGAAAAGTTTAGAGGTGAACGTCTCTTTGGAGGAACTAACAACAACACAGACATCTGAAACGTGACAGGAGACCCAAGTAGGCACTGCTTTTGTATAAAGGTGCACAAGCTAAAAAGAATTTGGTTTAATCCTTAACAGTGTACAAAAAGGTCTTTTTATGTACAATCTTACTATAAAAACAAAGAAGTCAGTGTACAGTAGCTGTGGAGTAAAAAGTACAGTAGCAGTACAAAGCAGGAGAAAATGGAAAATGTCATTACCTCCAAACTGCACTCAAGTGCCGCAAACTTTGCTAGAGTGTGTCAGAAGCCGCAGCATTCGACAGTGTGTATTTCAAAGCCTGTTTGATCACCGGCACCTTTCTTTGCTGCTGTCAGATAGAGCCTGAGGTTTATGAGAAGCATCAGAGTGCTCACAAACTGTTTGTGTTCATTTGTTTTTAAATCCGTGTGACATGATGATTTGTGTCTTTTTTTCTCCCGTAGCTGATGTGAAAACAGACGACAGAGCCAAAATGAGTGTGGCAGCCAAGATGTCTTTGTTTAAAGTGAGTCTATGTTGGTCTCTGGGCTGAAACAGGATCCGCATTGCTGTTCGTGACCTGCTTATTTTCTCTATTGAGCGCCGTCCGTCTTAACACCTGCTTCTAAAAATGATTCTCAGTCACGGCTGCTCCCTGGTTCTCCATCTAACGTGATGCAGACGCTGACATTTACAGACACAGCAGAGTAATTAAACATGTTCTGAAAGATTACTCATGTCAATTAAGCTGTTATCAGGATGTCTGATCCTTGAGGTACTCAATTTATCCATTAATAAAGCCTGTCCATGTGGCGTCCTGTACTGGATTTAAAGCTATCATGGAGTTGTAGAGAAATATATTGAAGAGCTAAAGAGAAAGCTTCATCCATCAGTGACCAGTCACCTCAGCTGCTCACCTTACAGGCTGAAATTCGTGGTGAGCCAGTGCTGAGCACGCAGAACACAACCTGGTCACACTGAGGGAATATGAATGGTCAAACAGGTGCTGTAGCTCGGCGTGATGCTACAGTGTGTCTGTCTGCACTTATTAAAAGAAGGACTAAATTTATTGTGCGCTAAACACGTTTCTGAAGTGTCCCGAAGCTGTTGGAGCCAGAACAGAGGGTGAAACACACCGTGCATTTTCTCCTCCACGGTTACAATCTCCGTTCCTGCGTTTCAGCTCTTGCACAGTTTTAGTCATGAAGAATCAGGTGAAAATGTGCCAGACACTGTATTGCCATTAACAACCATAGCAGCTGTGTTATAATTAGCCTGCTGCTCTGTGGAGGTAACTGAAGCCGGCACAGCTCTGGTTACACTGTGACCTGTTGGGCTGGCATTCAATCCATGTAGCCAAGACACTCCACATTACAGCTAGCTGCTTTATTCACCAGCTATCCGAGCCGCCTCTGCTCCCCTCCCATCCCTCCCTCTGTCCGTACAAATAGAACAGGAGACATCAGGAGAAGGGAGTTTTCACTGCCATTTTTGTAGTCTCTCTTATTACTTATTTAGCGGGTGGAGAGTGTTGATTGAAGCTGCTATTTGACCTGAACGTTGGGCTCCACCTGTGGCAAACTTATGGTCATGTGTTGATACTAACGTCCTCTGGTGCGCCTCCTCCTCTGTAGGAGCTGGAGAAGTCTGCAGCCCCTGAGGCCTCGGCCTTTCTGAAGCCTCGGTCAGGCAGCGTCTGCCATGAGCGCAGGGTGCGCCGTGGCAACGACCATCGCTTCCTTACTCAGCCAATCACCTGTGAGGAAATGGTGGCTATCAGGTGGGCAGTGACAGAGATGTAGTGTTATCAAGCCCAGTGTCAAATATTATTAACACACACACACTTTTATAGAGGCATATTCTGGTTGGATTTTAAACAGTTTTATATACAATACAAACTAATATTAGCATGTCACTACTTTAGACATCTGTCAAATGGTTTTTTAGGTTGGCCACTGTGAATGACTTCCATGTATTTAAAGGGCAAGGCTGGCGTTATTCTATATTTTTTTAGTGTCAGCAAATCCCATGAAAAGAGCAAAACCAACAGTGATGTAAAAACAAGTCACAATATTTAGTTATTTTCAGTTTTTTCTAATGCTGAGTCATTTCCAAAATCAGCTGGGCTCTGTAGTTTTTACCAAAAGTCCAAGAGTGAATAGAGCAAAAGTTTGGGACTACTTTCAGTTGTGGATTAATACACATTTGGTCTGCCAGTAAGTATTTACAGCAGCACTGGTTTCTCCCTCAATTTGGGGGTCAGGATGCCTGTAAGGGGTCACAAGATAAATATGGAGATGTCAGAAGCAGAAATCACCTTTTATCTTCATTTATTTTCTGCATTTTGTGGGATTCGTTGACAGTAAGTCTTATCTTTTAAATGTTTGTGTCATGTGCAGTGCCCCCAAACCAGCACTTCCAGTGGAGTCCCAGTGTGTGCAGGGGGAGTCAGAGGAGGATGCCGACGAGAGCTGCAGGCTGAGCATGAGCGAGAAACTGGCCCTCTTCAACAACCTGTCTCTACCGGGGAGGCAGGGGGCCGCCCAACCCGACGGGCCCCCAGAGAGGCGAAGGCAGAAGGGGGCTCGGTACCGCACACAGCCCATCACTGTGGAGGAGGTCAACCTGGTGAGTGGGAGGATCCTAGTCAATAAAGTCAAGTTAAAATCTGTTTATTTTTTCTATTTTCTTACAAAATAAAAGAGCGTGAAAGAAAGAAGGTGCTTTTAAAGAAATGAAGACGGTATTGGATTTTATGTTTAAGTCCGTTTCTGATTAGATAACATTCATCTTTCTCTTCATCTCTGCTCAGCTCCAGAAAGGCCCCGTACAGCTTCCTGCCTTCTGTTTGTCCCCTCATCTGTCCGACAGACAGCAGGCCTCGTCTGTCAACCTAAAACCCAGTGAGGTTCGTCTCTCTAAGCCAAGACCGGACACAGAGCCTGGTCCCGGCCAGCAGGGCCAGCAGCGCCACGACTCTGAGCCTGGCTTGAGAGGAATCCTAAAGAAGAGCCGCTCCGGAGGCTCGGAGTGGAGCAGGACGGAGGACGGTCAGGCGGATGCACCGTATATCCATGAACAGAACGGTGGAGGTTGTGGAGAAACAGTGATACAGGGGAGGATGGAGGGAACAGAGAGGCAAGAAATTGCTGCAGCGCCACGGAGAGAGAGATGTGAGGCTTCAAGTGCAGAGGGCGTCTCGGTGACCGCCGCTCCCTGGAGGCAGAGGGCTCGAAACAGGAGGGAAACCATCGCCTGTACACCGATCATAGTGTCGACAGAGCAGGACGCTCCTCGGGAGGAGAGGCCCTGTCAGGCCAAGCTACAGGAGCAGCTGGGCTCCTCTGTGGAATACAGCTCTGACACAACTGGGAGAGTCCTGTGAGTAACAGACGTTCAGTGAACACTGGATATTGGCTAGATGCTACACTTACACTTACAGGACATCCTTGTTCTGATTCTAATACATTTTGAAGTATGTATGAAAAATGCTTTGATGATGATAATATATGGAAAACACTGAATATTTGTGGCTACAAAAATGTGTGTGTGTGTGTGTGTGTGTGTGTGTTCTGTCTAAAAGGCAACAGGCTGAGGAAGGGACTGCGAGGAAGATCAATGAAGAGACCACAGCCACGGGACGTGTTCAGGTTACACTGGTGGACAGCACCTCTAAACTGCAGGAGACAACCAGCATCAGCAGCAGTAAGGTAAGACACAGACATGTCACACTGTGACTGTAAAGGTCTGTGATGTCTTCAGCATGTACAGTGAGAACCACAGCTGCAGAATCAGTAAAGGGTAGCACTTTGTCTGCATTTTGTCGCTCCATACTCTGTAATCCTCTTAGAGTCCGGTCTGGAGCCAGTGGGTTTCAGACTGTCAGCAAAGAGGGATAAAGTTTAATGGTCAGCAGAGGGTTGACAGTAGAAGCAGCGGAAGAGTCAACACAGCGTGGGGCGTCCATCTTTAACCTTTTAAACTACACCGTCCCAGCCCTGGGACACTTTGGTAGCACTCCTTTGGGTGTGTGTTGGTCTGGACTGAACTCAGTCTTCACACAACCTTGACAAATTACACAGTGTTTGAAAGCTCCTTATCTCCTGATTCTGTCTGTGCAAGAGGCAAAATAACTTTTTCTACCATGTCTGTGCCTGTGTGACTTTGGTTCAGTGTCTCTTACACTCATTCAGACTTTTTGGTCGTAACATTTAAAGAATTAGCTTTCAAAGGAGACCAGGGTTATGACTGTGATCAAAAGAAAGCTTTTTATTTTGGTTACATTATTTTCGGGCTTTTGCCAAAAGATTTGGGCCGTCTGTGTCAGGCAGGAGTTACTTTAAAGAATTAGGTAGAAGTTCAAATCAAGATGAGGATGTGTTGTGTTGTGTGTAACATTAGTTTATTTTACAATGTTCACTTTCTCTTCTTTGAGATCTTGGCTTGATTAATTATGTAGTTATAGTAGTTAGTCAGGAACTTTATTGTCTTTAGCGTCACTTCACAGTGTTAAAACAGTGAGACAGGTGACGAAGACAAACAGCAGAGACACCTGAAACAGCATTATTAAAAAAACAAAGCATAAACACTGTAAAAAAATAAAAAGTGAGAAGGTGAGATGCTTACAGAACTATGTGGGACTTATTTCAGATAATAAATCCAAACATTAGCCACATGCACATCCTCTGACCTCACTAACAGTCCATCACTCAGGCGGTCACCCTGTTATGTAACCAAAAAGAGAAACCTGTTCTGTTGCAGTCCAAAGTGATTAGAATTTAATGGCTAAAGGTCAAATGTCAAGGTCACTGTGACCTCACAAAACATGTTTTTGGCCATGATGCAAGAATTCACATGCTAATGAAGTGCAGCTGGACTGGATGGCAGAGGCATACAAACGTAAGGCGGTAATTCAAGTTTGTATGTTTTTTTTTTTTTTTTGTTTTTTTTTTTAAATGTCCACAAATAAAACTCACTGTTGAGGTTTGAGGTCAGCGAGTTCACTCTTCCTCCCATCCCTGAGGCGGGACGAGAAAAGGCCTGTGGTTAGATTTGGATATTTGTCATGCCATTGAAAGAGATATACTGTGGCATCTCTTAGCAACAGCACTCTGGATTTGGTATGTGTTAAATGTCTTGAGATCAGACTTGAGTTACTGGGGGATGCAGGCTGGTTAGTGTTTACGTACTGAGATGGGTTTGACTGTCTCACAGCGGGATGTGGAATGTAAACAGAGTGATGATTCTGGTGGTTAAATGTTATGCCCCTTAATGACCTTATCATCTTAGTGGTGACAGTATGCGTGTGTGTACATGTTCTGTTAATTATACCAACATTTCCATTTGTTTTGTTTACTTTTTTTTATGATCTTTTCCCCTGTTTTCCCTCATTCTGCCTCTGCAGGAAGAGTCAGAAAACCCTCATGCTGAAAGTGTCAACACTCACTGCTGGGTAAGTCTGTAATTGATGCTATGACTTGCATTAATCCGTCCAAATCTCCATCATGAAAACATCGATTTTTAGACTAATTTTTAAATGGTTTTAGCTGCTCTCTCTCCTAATTCCTCCTCTCTCCCAGGAACCCGTCTTTGCCTCTGTCTATTCTAGCACTACGCCCCAATATATCATGTGTTTCAATCAGGTAACTGCGTGAGCCGGTGCATGGCAGATTCATTTTTGCCTCTTGGTTTGCTGTGTTTTGTATGCAGTGATTCAGGTGGATGTGATTTTTTTTTTTTTTTTTTTTTTTTTTTTTTACAGCTGACGTGTGAAAATTTCACTCTCGCTAACGAGTCGACTCTGAAGTGAGACATCACAGCTCTCGTTTCACAGCTGTTTCTGTCAGCTCTGTGCTCTGGTTGTCTTTGTTCTTTTTGGAAATCACTAAATATGTCACACCCCCTTCACCCCACCTCCCGGATTTTGATTTTTAACAACCTGGAACAAATGAAGTGAACCAGGCGTTTTGTTATGATTATCAAGAACATGACGCGCGTGTTTCTTTTCACGTGTTTCTCATTAGTTCCTGTTGCTCAAATGAAAAATACAAGTTAAACTTTCAAAGTTTTTTGGAAACAATAAGTCTCTACTCATATATTAACATGAATGTCAAAGCAAGACAGAGTTTGCCGTATTTCGGATTTGATGTGCCATTTTCCTTTCATTTAATTTTCTTTATTTTCTAATGATAATGCGCATTAATTAATCTTTCTATAAATATGCCAGCGTCAGCCAGAGGGCTCATTTTCAACTGCCAAGTTGATGAAATGTCAACAACAGGTAGTAAAAAAAAAAAGACAAATCATACAAAGCAACAAAAAACAGCAAAACATTGATGCAATTCTTCAGTATATCCAGTATATTCATCCCAAGAATGATGGGCAATGATGGGCAATGATGCTAATAGCTACGTTCTGCACATATTAGCCATGCAGAGCAGCAAGACTTAAAGTGAAATGTTAAAAACCAATTGTATTAGTCTTAATCAAACTTTAGTAGTGCTAGTATTAAAGTTTTCTTCTGCTTCTGCGTCAAAAATCTACTTTCGGTGTTGATTTGATGCCTGAATGAATCTCGAGTGTTTATAGCCTGGCTAACACCTGACACTCACATGTGCTTATTGTTCCTAAATGAGTCAGATTCATTATGCTGTAGCTGTGCATCATGTTTAAGGAACTCACCTGTTTCCTTTATTATCCCTGTTTTCTGTTTCCATTTCATCCTCAGACAAATCTGTCCTTTGAGGCGCAAGAAGTCCCCTCTCCCACCAAGAACCCCGCGCAACCTCAGTGGAGACAGAAGGTATTTTCTATTTTATAACCTTTTTGATGTTTAAATCCACGTGAGAGCTCGTGTGTATGGTAACAGAAGTATTTCTGTTGCTGCGTAGGGTAAGGCAGTCGAGGATGGAGCGTTTCAGACGGACAGAGCCGAGGAATATGACGCACAGCAGGAAAGAGAAGAGCGGGAGACTGGACACACGGCCAGTAGAGGTGAGAGGGATCGCTCTGCTTTACTCTCCTTCTTTACTCTCATTGTCACCACACCACTACGCATGCTTTTGTGTTGACCGCCTGTCTTGAATCTCCAGAGGCAGACACGAATGAGACCTCTGATAACAAGAGAACATGCACTGAAGCTCCCGTGTGTGCATATGAAGGTTAGAGCAGCGTTAGCTCAACAACACTAACAATACTCTCATTTCACGCTCAGCCCCAGTTTCCTGTTTGTTTCTCTAAACTGTTTGTTCTCTTGGTTTGACAGAGACCTCCCTTCAGCCTGCGATGGAGTTTGAAGGTAAGATATAAACAGCCGGTAGTTCATCATTAATGTTATCAAAGTCTTCACTATGATCACGTTTTTTCATTTCCGCCCTCTGCCAGCTCCGCAGAGCTCTCCACTCTCGGCGCCTCCACCTGAGGCGAAGGAGGAGGCGCTTGCGGATGAATCCAGCGCGTTTGATGGAGGTTTCTACAGCGATCAGTCGTCTCCCTCCACCTGCGCCCCCCCACCCTGTGGAGACGGTGCCGCCACAGAGAACGAGCAGGACCTGGCTGTCCTCTGCCAGACCAACACACCAATGTGAGCCTGGTTTTACCACAGATTGTAAGATTATTAAATGTTCAGTGATGTGCACGAGAGAAGATGAACCCAACCATCTGTTCTAGGTATTTTCTTATTAAGATTAATTTGTAGAATTTATAGCATTTTATCAGGTGTCTGACAGATGTAGTTTGTATGTTATGGTATAGGATGGATAGAACTTCACTGACAGACCGCAGGGCTGGTTTTAAAAATCATCCTATATTTTGACTCATCAGCCAAAAAATCATAATCAAAATGAACATATAAAGAAAATAGCAACATTTTTTTTTTTTAATTTTAAACTTCCCAGATGGCTGTCAGAGCTTTGTCATCACAGCCTGGAAATACACAGTATCATCTTATTTTCAAGGCTCCAAAAATGCAAGAAGCTCATAGAAGATACTTCCTTGTGATAATTGTTCATGTCGACAATATCAGATAAAATATTTGGGCTATTATTCATTTATTTAAAATCATAATGAGTTACGAGTTAGACGAATAGATGAACAGTTTTAAGTGATAAGGAGGAGGCTTTTATGTGAGCTTGATAGATGGTTAATAGTTTTTTAGTTTTATGAAACAAAAACAAAGGAGTCGACCTAAAAAACAAAACAACTGTTTATATATTTATGAGTTTTCCTGTTTGTTTTTTTTCTTGTTTTTCATTGTAGGAATAAAAAACAAAATTACATAAGACACAAGACCATAATCACATGGTATGGCATAAAAAATAACATATATACAACTGTACACAATACCATAATGACAAAACAATGGCACCCAGCAAGAAGTGTGACAACTATGAGACCAAACTTGTTTATATGTAATAAAAAACTCTTAAGCATAGATTAAAGCACCGGGTGGATTTTGATGCTCCAAAATTTAGCCCTGTTTACAATGACTTCATAGTTGTAATTTAATGTATAGTTAATTCATAGTCATTAGCTTTTATTCATAATAATCAACTGCATCGTCATGGAGGTGGGACATTGGTAACAGTCCTGCCAATGTGAAATCTTATCTGCCGTGTGTGTGTGTGTGTGTGTGTCTGTCTACGTATGTGTGTGTGTGTGTGTGTGTGTGTGTGTGTGTGTGTGTGTGTGTGTGTGTGTGTGTGCACAGACTAACTTCAGCAGTAGCAGAGCACAGGCGGTCGGTGCGTCCGTCCCGCAGGACTCAGGGCTCCAGGAACCCTCTGAGGGCCCTCGCTGCCAGAGAGGACATCAGGCAGGACTACATGGGAGAGAGAGTCAACACGTCTGCTGAGGAACAGATCCAAACAGAGAAGAGTGAGTCTCCTTCCGTTTCTTTTCATGTTGTCATCCTTTCTGCTCCTCAGCTCTCTCATTTTGTGTTTGCTCCTTTCCACAGAGTCTAAGAACTCCTCTGTGGCAGATTCACATCCTGTCAGATCAGAGGACGCCGTCTTCTCCTCAGATGCTGCGACTACCAAGTCTTACCCTCCCTTCAGCAGCCTGATGCTCGTTCACATCAAAGGTCAGAGAAGACTTGGTACATGGGTCCATGTCCCTGTGATGATCTCCTTATGTTCAGGTGTTTATATTAACCACTGCCTGTGGTGACAGGTAGGCGGCATGTGCAGGTGCGTCTGGTGGAGCCCTCAGTGCGGTCGCTCAACAGTGGAGACTGCTTCCTGCTGGTCACTCCAGAGCATTGCATCCTGTGGAGCGGAGAGTTTGCCAGCGAACAAGAGAAAGCCAAGGTACCAGCGAGACAGTTGCATGTTGTTTTCTCTGTGTGGGATTTACAATGGTAATGATGTTGTAATTATACTGTATAATACATATTCCATATTCATATTTTACATTTCATGCCACATAAATGCATAAAAATCATATGAGCTACGACTCTTGAAGCCAGAAGGAGCATTTTATTTTTACATAGAATACATTTTTAGCAGTATATACAGTAACTAAATTGAATACTGTTTGTGGAGGTAATACTGGATGCACTGATGCTTTGTGCTTTCAGTTCACACAATCACCAGTATTCATGTTCTCTTTTATTAGGGATTAAACACACAGGGTTTAGTGAGTTAACTTACCTAATCAAGCTGAACATATTCCAAAGGATTAACTCTGTGATATTTACTGTCTGTTCTCATTACTTTAAGTTACATTAAGTTCAGCCCCCTTAGTAACCATTTATATGTGTTATATAAACATTTAATAAATGGTTTATAACACACTATAATGTAGATGAGAGCAGGTAGAACTGTATGTTAATGTATTTGTTCAACTATAACTCCTGTGGGCACTCATAGGTGGAGGCTAGTGTTATAATCGCTGACAAATAATAAACACTTAAAAACCTCCTTATATCTGGTTACAACTAAAAAATGTTATAATAATGTGTTATAACCCATTTATTGAATGTTTTATGCTTATAAATGTTAAACAGGGGGACCTGAAGTCAAGTGTTATTTGTGAATTTGTTTCAGGGTTGCATACAAACATCATTTTCCTCTGTGGCGCATCCAATAAAGATGTCAGACACCTCACACAAAGGAAATTGCATTCTGGGATTCAAAAACCACCTAAAACAATTGCAGTGTTTCACCAAACTAATCAGGAATTTCAGCTGCAAGCTGCTTTATCACACACTTTATTCTGACAGCTGCTACTGCCTTCATATTTAGATTAGTGTCACAGATTTTGATGGTTGTGATTTAGTTGTACTGAAATCTGTGTTAGAGGATGAGCTACATGACAGAGACAAAGGGGTCGACCAGATAAAGTCAGGTGAGGTGTTAGTGCCCTACATCAAAAAACTACTCTCTACACTTCTTCTATCACAGCTATAAAAGTGAGTGACCCTATCGAAATACTATGAAGACACATTTAAATCAAGCAGCTAGTAAAATAAAGCATGTGGTAAAGTGTGGTAACAATGATGGCAAAGGCTATGTGGCTGAAATACTTAATAGACCGTCTTGACTTGTCACAGCAGGAGAAGCACAGCTGAAACACATTTCGTTAACGATGGCTCAGGTCCATCAGGTCATAACATTACAGCTGCTCTAACGAGTCCGAATTTCTGCTGTGAAGTCTCCATGGTTACAGAATCTGATGGGCCACAGAGATTGGTGCAGAACAAAGTCATTTTTTTTTTTTTTTTTCTTCTTTCATCAGGTGTCAGGAACCACCATTTTTAATACCACAATTTCATTTAATCTGTTACTAGCCAGTGCCATACGGTGTGCGTGTTTTACAGTGGTATTAGAAAGTTGAGGTTTGTTTTTCAGGCCTCGGAGCTGGCATCATTCATTCAGAGCCAGAGAGACCTCGGCTGTCAGGCCTCCCAGGTCGTCCAGCTGGAGGAGGGGCTGAACTCTGACAGCAGCGTGGCCGCAGACTTCTGGAGCCTGTTAGGAGGACGGACACACTACAGAGGTTAGGGTTCACAATGTGTAATAGAAAGAAATCATAGCGGGTGTACATTCTTACAGTTACAGTTTTGTTAGGGTGATGTCACTGAGTGATGATTGAAAATGAAAGACGTGTGTGTGCATATAGAGTGTACAGCATGGTTTTTTGTTTGCCTCTACCTACAGGAGCTGGTGCACCTGAGGAGGACGAGTTCTTTGAGCGCGGCGTGGTGGAGTCCAACTGTGTGTACAGACTGGTGGAGAACAGACTGGTGCCTCACGAACAAGCCTGGGCCTCCATCCCCACCATCTCTCTGCTGGGCTCCACTGAGGTGTGAGGGTTTTTGTTGAAGGCTTTGTGTTGTTTCTCAAATGTAGGGATGTACTGTAGAACTCATAAATCATGTGTGTGTGTGTGTGTGTGTGTGTGTGTGTGTCTCCAGGCCCTGGTGTTTGATTTCGGCAGTGAGGTGTACCTGTGGCATGGACAAGATGTTTCCTTCAGCAGCAGAAATGTTGCTCTGCAGCTGACTCACCAGGTGTGGGTCGGAGCTTATGACTACAGCAACTGTCGAGTCAACCCACTGGATCCCACGCAGTGTAACCCCAGCATTCAGCTGTAAGTTCACACTCCAGGCGATGACATGAGTAAAGCTTTTAGTCCGTACTTCACAATGAAAAATAACAGTGGACGCCACAGACAACAGAGAATGACTGTAAGTACTCACCACATGAATTGAGAATAGCTGTGCACACGAAGCGATGGATGCAACTTTAAGTTCACTGTGCATGCAGCAGAACCCCATTAGTCTGCTGTGGGTCTTTAGTGCATGCAGTAAAACCAGAACAAATTGCTTGCGATTCCACACTGCACATGGAGAAACCACAGCGTGTTCACGCAACATGCTGAAAAATCCCAGCATGCCGTTGTAAGTCCATTACACACAATGAATTGCAGCTGGTGTAAGACAGCTGTTTTTGTTTTTTTAAGTATTACTACTGTTCACTTTACAGCCCTAATACAGTGCATGGCTGGAAAAAGTATGCAGACACTCAAACATTACATCCATATATGATAGTTATTCTGCTGCTATAATGGCTTCCACTCTTTTTGAAGGACTTTCCATAAGATTTTCAGACAAGGCTGCAGGAATTTTTGCTTCATCCAAAACCATGAGAAGCAGTTCCACGCACAAAACGAAAGGAACAGGCCATTTAGTGTATAGAACCAAAGGTTCATATTTTATAAACTCCAGGGCTCCAGAACGCAGCTAAATGTGTAAGTACACAGATTATAGGCAAATACACACATAAACAAAGGCAGGCTGATATGATGGCATAGTTAGCATGATAACATAGCATTATTTAAAGGCATTATTTAGGGTTTGATTCAGTCTGTAACAAAACAGTTGGTAATAATTTCCACTGTTTTCTCTAAAGTGTATATTTGCTGTATGTCATTCACTCAAAAGGAAATAGATCCCATGTAAAATTAGAGTCTAGAGTGAGTGGTTTATAATAAAAAAAACTCACAGGAATGTGTTAAAAATTGTGTTCACCCTTATTTTGGTTTCAGGACATTGACTCACTCAGCTTTCCTTCTGTTCTCAGGAGGGGAGAGGGTCGTCCCAGCTGGGCGTTGTTCGGCGTCCTCTCGGAGCGCAACGAGACATCTCTGTTCAGAGAGAAGTTTAAGGACTGGACGGGCGGGAGTGGAGACAGGGAGGAGGCTTTACTTAACAAGGAGACACAGGTTCATCCCACTGTTTAATGGTTCAAAGTCATGATTCAACGTCAGCCATGTAGACAGAGTGATCAGAAAAAAATCACTTTCAGAGTTTAATCTGCTATGAAGACATTACTTACCGCCCTCCAGATGTTTTCCTCTTTTTTTCTGTCGCGCTGTATAACAGTAAGAGCAATTAAGCATACTGGGAAATGTAGAAAATCATTTGAATAATAGTCGAGAAGACACATACTGAGAAAGTAGTCCCCCATCTAAATAAATCCCCCCCCCCAAAAATGGATGATAACAGTGTCCAAAAGTGTTTTTTTCTTTTATAAATTCTCATGTAACCACTCAATGACATTTGCTCTTCCTCTCTCCACAGTCTGTCCCAGTTCAGGCGTCCCAGTCCATCTCCCCAGCATCAGACCTCCTCAGCCCCTGCGACGCTAAGGCTCTACTGACGGGCCAGTCGCTAGAAGGAGACGGGTTGGTCCACAGCGTGCTGGGCGGGCTAGATGTCCAGAGAGGTCACGGTGTCATCACGCTGGAGGAAGGGCGTCAGATGGAGCTGAAAACGGTTGCAATTGACACCTGGCACGTCCAGGAGTTTGATGACAGTGAAATTCCTGTGGCGAGCACAGGACAGCTTCATGAGAGAGACTCCTACGTCATCCGCTGGACGTACAGCGTCAGTACTGTTGGTTAGTGACGTTCATTATAACAAGAGACACAACCTTCACACTCCTTACTTTTAGTTTCTGATGATAATGCATGAGGAGCTGCGGCTTATTCTGTAGTTTTAGTCAGTGCAGCCTGACTTGGACAAGGACGTCTACAACAAAAATGCCTGAAATATAAAAGTTAAGATTTTTTTCATTCTCTGCTGCAGATAAGACGAACAGTTCGGAGGATGGTAGCAGTAGTCCTGGACAAAAAGAAAACACTGCTTTCTTCCTGTGGCGCGGCCGTCATTCCAGCGTCAGTGGACGTGACACTGCGGCTTTCCTGTCCATTGGGATGAACAACCTTGAAGAATCACAGGTAAGTGCATGTCTTTCATCTATTCATACATATACATCTATACATACACACAACTACAACCTCCTGTTGGAGTCGTGACAAATCTTACTCACATATGGTATAAAAGTACAACTTAGGCTTTATACATTTATTTCACTATATACCAGCAAGTTAATATCATGCGGTCAGTAATATCAGTATTGATTTTTGAACATTAAGTATCTAAAAAAGGGTTGATTCTGTAGAGATGATCTTCTTTCCTTGGCTGGTAGCTCCGGGCTTCTGTAGGAGGAACCACTAGATACAGATTCGCTGATTGATTGATAACATCCAGAGTCATACAGATACAGCGTGCTGCACAGTGTGCTGTCAAATGCATCTGCAACTGTCCAAGCAGAATAAAGTAAAGAATAGATATGTTTGTAATATATTATATGGAGTTTATAAAGTGCAACGTTAAAGCATAAGCAATGTTAAATAGCTCTTAGAATTTCTGAGTATACAGAAGAGAATAGCATACTTTAACCATCCACATACAGTGTATCATCACTGAAGGCAAGCGGCGCATTCATGTATCCTTTAAGATAAGAGGCACAACTATGTTTGGTAACTCTCAGAGACCAGCAGCAATAAAAACAAGATAAAACAAGGTAAATGAAAAAGTTAAGATAATTGACAACATAAACATGTTGATGTAGCGTCCTCTATCGATACATAATAAATGAAGGGTCTTGGATGAGAGAGGGAAACAGTGACAGTGCAAACAGTGCAGTATAAAAAGGTGAACAATGAATTAGGAAGTTAAAAACAATACAGAGACATGTGAGCATAGAAGAAGTGTCCTCTATCTGAACATAGAAGGCACTTTAACAGTGCAGTATAACAGGACTGTATTATGAATGAAGGACTTGTTACAATAACAATCATTACACATGTAATATATATGTACGTAATAAAGTGTTGGAATGCATGGGAGATGGTGTTCAGGGGCCATGACAGATTTTATGTGATATAGATTCCCAATAATTTGATGTGGTTGACACCCTCCACCTCACACATCTCACAGGTTCATACAACAATAATGAAGCTCTGAAAGGAACCGTTCTTTACTATAGCTGCTTCTGCAGATGTGTCTATATGTCTGTGAAATGTGGAATACATGGCTTTTATTTACTCTTTAATGATAATAAATTAAATACATTTTTGTGCTTTTTCCAATATTGAGTTATAGAAGCTGGTACAATCAGGATTGTCGTTACAGCCTTTGTGTTTGTTATGTTGTTCTTTAAGGTGGTTGTACCTCAGGGGAAGGAGCCTCCCTGTTTCCTGCAGCTTTTCCAGGGAGGCCTGGTCATTCATAAGGGCCGGCGAGAGGAGGCCTCCACTAACGCAGGTGCAGTAAATTCAGGTTGTTTTTAGGGCAAGTTTTCCGTCTCTTTTGTTAAATTTTTTCAGGTTTTGAAATGTGACTTTTATTGTCTGTCTCTTTGTCTTGCAGTGGAGTGGCGTCTGTTCTGTGTGCAAGGGGAGTTCCCAGAGGAGGGATCTCTGTTAGAGGTGGATTGCTGCTGTGCAGGTCTTCGATCCAGGGGCTCTGTCGTCCTGCTGAACAGCCAGCAGGGGGTGCTGTACCTCTGGACAGGTTGTAAAACCCAGGCCAGCACCAGAGAGGTCAGCAAGAGGGCAGTGGAGTGTCTCACTCAAATGTAAGTCACATATACCAGATGGACTTTTAAAAGACTGTAGTCCAGCTTTGATCTTAACATTTACGGAGTGTGTGTTTTGTGTGTACAAGGTGCCCACCAGAGCTGGGTCTCAGCACAGGCAGTCCTGTGAAGGTGGAGGTGGTAGAAGAAGGTTCGGAGCCTGCAGACTTCTGGACAGCACTGGGACAGATGGACAGGAAGGCCTATGACTGCATGCTGCAAGGTAGAAAACAAAGCTCGTTTTGGTTCTCTTTACCCAGGACATTTCTCACAGCATATAGTAAAGAAAATTGCACGTCTGTCTCCTGTCAGATCCAGGAAAGTACAACTTCACACCTCGTCTCTTCCATCTGAGCGCCTCCTCTGGGAGCTTCCAGGGCGAAGAGCTGCAGAGTCCAGGCCGGCTGCCGGGGCTCGTGATGGCAATGCCCTTTGTCCAGGAGAGCCTGTACTCTGTACAACAGCCAGGTGAGAGCAGACACGGAACTTAACCATGACACCCAAAACCTTCTTCTTTTTCTCTTTAACTCCAATTGTTTATATCCTCAAGTACGTTACAAGATTCACTGAAATATAAAATCAAGAAGTCAACAACTTGAGAATTTGATTTAGAAAGCAAATGTATAAAATGTTCACAATCATTTTTTTAATATTGAGCTTGAGGTCTCATTATTCACCTTGGATACAGCAGTTTGAATAGAAAAAGGTCCACTTACTAGATCTTTTCCAGTGTTTTCAGCCACATTCTCGTGGCCTTCATTAACAGATGGAGTTTGCTCAGGTTTCATTGAGATGGTTCAGTTATTATCACATGCCATAAGAATGAAATTATAACATATAAATAAATAACAAATATATGTTATATAATATTTTAAGACTTCTAAGTCAAAATCGACTTTTATTACACGTCACTTTCTCTTTTCTTTCTCTTTTTTCTTGCTGCCAAAACAAAAACATCCCACAGGAACATCAAAGCCTTAATCTAGCATTAAACTGATTTAGTTCCACTTATTGCCTCATGTTTCCTCTATCTTTCTTGTCTGTCTGCCAGCCTTGTTCCTGCTAGACAACCGTCTGGAGGTCTACCTGTGGCAGAGGGGTCAGCCTGAGCAGACTGAGAGCTCAGCTTCGGCCTGGAGCCGCTGGCACAATGAGAGGAGGTGCGCCATGCAGACGGCGCTGCAGTACTGCAAAGGTAGGGGGGGGGAGAAGCAGTTGGGCAGGGATGGCGTGGAAAAGAAAGCATTACTGGTGCTTGATGAGTTTAAAAATGTGCTGTTTTTTTTTGTTGTTGTTTTTCTGGGTTTTTTTGCTCTGCAGAGATGAACCCAAGACGCCCACCTCAGGCGTACCTCATCTTAGAGGGGTCTGAACCTCTCACCTTCACTAATGTCTTCCCCCACTGGGAGAGGAGCCTGGGACCCCACACACAGGTACAAGCACCATGCAGGTATATGATTGTCATCTAGTAATGAGGGCAGATGTTGTGTATTCCTCCGGCGTATGTGTGTGGGTGACTTATAGCTCTTTCAGCCCATAATGTCTGCTTTATTATTATCAGCCAGCCACATCAGCTGTCCACATAAATACAGTCTATAAAAACCTGCTACCATTTATTTTCCTTTTACTGTCACTTTATTCATTCATCAGTTGCACTTTCCTGTGTTTTGTACAAAAGTAACGTATCTTGAAATTGCCCTTATCACTGCGTAGGTAAATGGGCTCCTTGTGCTTTAAAGTGCATTTACCTCTAAAAGGATTTCATCAGACTAGATTCAGGCTGCCACATTAAAGATGACTCAACTTGTCTATCAGGGAGAACTTTCAGTCTCTCTGTTAAATCAATAGGCAGTTTGCAGCCAGCTTCTTCATGCTGACAAGAGCAGATTCTGATTCTAATCGCTTCATGTTATTTTTTGGCTTTAAAGTTAAATTCCAACATTTTGGAAGATCAACAAAATGACGGTGATCAGTCTAGAAATACTGGTGATATTTTGCATATTAGAGAGACTTTTTTAATGAATGAGTCACATACTGTGATAACAAATGATTAAGTATTAAAGTATCTTACCCTTGACTGACTGACATCAAGTTACCTCTTTAAGCACTGTCTAAATCTACAATACACATCTAATATCTCTTTGGTATCTTGTATATCTATTTTGGAGTCTAATTATTAGTGCTGTCTTTTTCCTCTGCTGTGTGTGTTTGATGTCTGTCGGTGCGTGTCAGGGCGACACAGGGAGGGTAAAGCTGACCTTGGTGCAGGACGCCCTGGCCCAGCTCATGAAGACCCAGTACCCTCTGGAGGAGCTGCTGCGGAGCCCCTTACCTGAAGGAGTGGACCCCCAGCAGCTGGAGGTCTACCTGTCTGACCAGGACTTCCAGGTAAACTGATGGAGGAGCAGCGCCAGCACCATGCAGTGATGTCTTTCGACCAGCAGGCCGCAGTGTTCACCAGATTTGGCAAATGAAAAGAGATATTCTCACGTTTATAATCTTATGATGAATCCTGAGAGGAAGTTTAGTCTAAACTTTATGAAATGTTTTTTAAATTGTTTACTCCATTATTAAATCACTACAATTATGTTTCAGACTATTTTGGAATTGAAGAGAGATGAATACGCCTCCCTCCCGAGCTGGAAGCAAATTGATCTGAAGAAAAGCAAAGGGTTGCTTTGCTAGACAGTGAGAACACGTGGAGGCTGACTGACGCTCCTGTAGCAGGGACTTCCTCCTCCTCTGAGAAGGGAAGATGGCAGGGGGACATTACCCCCATGTTGTTGCACAAAGGACTACTCACAACGTAATAAAAAGAAGAAAAAAATTCACTTTTATTTATGTCAAATTAGTATGGTGTGTGGACTTTTTATCGGACATGGATTTCTCTGTAGCTATTGTCCAGAGCAAAAACAAAACACATTTTCCTATGAAACTTCATTTTATCTGTACAAATCAATGAAAGATAAAAAAAGAAAAGGTGTGTGGGAGTAAAAGGACATTAGTAACAAACTGTGGGATAAGGATGCGAAAACAAAGGAGTGCTTACAAAAGAGATCAATGCTAATAAACAATGTAAACAAGAAAAAAAAGGCTAACCACTTTCTAAATGTTTCCTCCACGATCGAAACCTTTCCATCAAAACATCTCTGCGTGTTCGGAGCTACAGTTTTTGCTTCAGTTCGTTTTCGATTCACAGAACTGCTGCTTTTCTTCCCTCCTCAGTGATTGTCACCAGAGTCTTAAAACAAGCGCTTTTGACTCCATAATCTATGATGTGTATTTTAACAGTTGTGTGTCATATGATGTACTGATGTGTTAATTTGTCTGCCAGCTGCTGGTGTACAAAGGTTTGTGCCATGCGTATTGTAGCTGGAGCCTGTGTGTTCATTATGGCTGTGGGTAATGCCTTATTAGGGCTCTTTGGGGATTCACTATTAGCTATGCATGAGGGAACAGGTAGACATGCTCCAGTAACATCCCTCTGGCAGAAAACAACACACTAATTCTGCTTCACCTCAATCAACACACTGTTCAAAACATCCTCATAACACAAGCAAACACAAAGACATGCTGTGTCTCAGAACAGTGACATGAAAATCACTAATAGATGTACCTAGCAGCTCTGGGTCTGCTTTGATATTTGTATCTTTGTCTCATCCCTGGTCACATGTAGATAGAAACACAGTTGAATTTGAAAGGACATTTTTAATAAAAAAAAAAAAAATATTGGGGTCTTAATTAAAGAACATAAAACAAAGTATGGGCCATTGACCTGATGATGGTGCTAGGCAAAAAAGTAATTGATCACCAAAGTTATTACAATTCATCCTCAGGGGGATGTGAATATCTGTCCAAATCTTTGTGCCAATCAATCTAGAACCAGTGCTCTTTCATGACAATCCAAGTTGTTGGTGGTGCTAGAGGAAAAGTCAGATGGTGGATCACCAAAGTCAACACAGGGAAGCATGAACGTCTGTCTAAATGTGTGCCAATCCATCCAGTGGATGTTGGGATATATTATTCTAGACCAAAGTGCTGGACTGACTCCTGAGAGCGTGCTGCTAGCACGGCTAATAACCTTCGAGAGGAAGAGATACCAGGTTCTCAGTTGGTAACAGCCTCCATTAATCATAATAGAATACAACAACTGAAAAAACTTTAACTGCTGATGTGTAAAACTACTGAGGCTCGTCTCTTCAGCCACACAAGAGAACCCGCAGACAGGTGATTTGTAACAGCTTAGGAGTATCTGAGGGATGTTTTTGAACATCCACAGGTCACGTTGACCCCACAGATCATAAGTCAGTCAGGTTGGTCTTCCATTGGTCTGCTGAGTTGGAGCTCACTGACTAACTGGGTGTTATTTTCCTCAGAATGGATTAGCTGACTAAGCCTCCATGTGACTGTGCAGTGCTAGAGAGATTGGATTTAGGCCCACCGCTGGGTGATGGTGCACTCGAGAAGAAATTTCCAAAGGCCCTTTAATTGCAAGCAGCTTACATCTATAACAGACCAACTCTAAGAACATCTGCACACACACACACACATACACACACACACACACTCACACACACGTGACTGTGACTGTATGACATCTACTTTATAGCAATTACTATGTAGCTGCAGTGAATGCAGCTCCTTGTTGCAATGTGACCAAAAAAAAAAAAAAAATTCTCCATGTTTTTTTTTCTTTTCTTTTAAATGAGGAACAGAGTCAGGTCCCTGCATCCATCAGCACAACCTGTTCACCCTGTTTACTGATCAGATGTCCATATTAATTTGGACTGGATGATGAGATTGGGAAAGATGCCGTTTCAGCGCTGTCTGGTAGAATATGTGCCTGTTTAGTATCAACTGTGTGCAGAATTTAGAAAGGGAGACAGCTGAAGGACATAAATGACACAATCTCATGCCCTTCTGCTGCTGTTTGCTTGTGTCAGTATCTGTGCTTGCTCTAAATGGCCTGCTCTCTCTGTGCGTCAGCTCCAGGTATGCTTCGTTCCGGTTCAGAGGCCAGCGCTGCCTCACGCAAAACCACCATGTGATCTTCAGCTGCGTGGAGCGACTGGTCGATCCAGTCCATACTGCCGGACATGTGACAGGCGTTGCGGGTGACCAGCACCAGGTGGCTGACTGAAAGGAGCAGAGCAGTGGCCCTGAGGAGAAAGAATGGGACAAATAGGTTTCATTTAACTAGATTTTTATTTTGGTGGAGCTGCTGCTGGATGAAAAGCATCTTTTAAAAAAAGATTAAGCAAGAACAGGCTGAGAATGGGTCCTGGAGGTAACACAGCACATGAGGGATTTCATAAAGTTTCAATTTAATTTGAGTAAATGATAAAAACTTTTGAGTTATAATGTTTTCCCGGTAGCATCAATTTGCTGTGACACCTGAGCATTTGTATTCCAGTCTCGATTATATCTCTGTATATCTCAAAGATTATTATATTATGGACAAATCCAGTCATGTGGTCGCTGCTCTCCCGCTCCATCAGATGCCTAATCAGTCAGCAGGTCTTTGCATTAAGCTGTCAAAGTCATGCAAAAAAACCTATTTAAATGGAAAAAAAAGCCGTGATTACCTGGCGTCCAAGAGGATTGGATCCAGAGGAGGGTACATGGATCTGACCACGTCGTCCACCCTGTGTGACAGGACAGTGAGGACGTGAGGACAAGGCAGGATGGCCTCAGTCAGCAGTGTGGTGCAATATAAAGTTGAGGTGAATTGCTTATGTTACCTCGGGCTAATGCGTTTTGCCACTGTGATGATATCACTCAGGCTGGCTGGTGCTTTGACCTTTGCCCCCGAGCCCATCGTCATGGCAACCAGTTTCTCAGTCAAAGTGTGGCAGATCTGTGTGTGGAAATACATGTTAGTATCAGTCAATCAAGTCACTCAACCTAACAAATTACAAATGATGACATGTGAAATGATGATGTCTGAAAAATTGAAGTAGACCATGTAAACATCTGTAATGTTAACACATCAGTCCTAAATCAGTTCCAGTTTCCTTTATGGATACCTGATCCTTTAAGATGGATAATCTTGTCTTTGCATCTTTGTCACAAAGAAGACTGCACTCCACTGTCTTGTATGATTAATGTTCATTTCTAGCATCTTTTAAGACTTAGCTGTAAATAAAAATATCAACTGGAAAAGAAGCTGGCAGTACCACTTGTTCAGGCCTAAATATTGTCTGCAGCAAGTACAGATTATCCACAAGGCACACTGGGCCTGTGCTAAACTCCCACCAACTGAGGCCTTGTCCTGGCTCTCTAATTTTCTTTCTAAATTAATTCAGAGTGTGTATGTTGACATATGAAACAGTGGATGCAGAGTTACTTTACAAATTAAAAGTATTATGATCGATGTGCTGGCTGAGTCGGGATCATGATGATGACGACAGAGGTCAGGTGGTGACCGTGGGAATTTAGCGTTAAAGATGGCTGGGGCTTCCTGAAACATCATGGAAGACAACCACGTTGGAGAAGTGGGATAGCAAAGGGGAAGGCGAGAAGAAGAAGAAAAGATTGTCAAAATAAAATCTACGTCGACTTTTTAAACTAGCTAGCTTTAACAAAGCGCCTGCAGAGGACGATGCTAACGTCGCAGAGGAGGAGGATATTAACGAGGCAGCAGCCGTTAACGTTCAGCTGAACATCAGCTTGAAACAGGCACAGCGACAGTCACCTGCCCACCCGCCCCACCTGCCCCACCCTTATCTCCACCTGAGTAGAGTGAAAAGGTTACCGGTTACTTTGTAAAGAGAATTAAAAATGAACTGAAAACAAGGAGGAGGAAACAACGACAGAGAGCCGGGACTTTAATGATGTGGTGGAGGAGTTTTTGACGAGACAGCCCGGAAAGAGGACCTTCACCTGTGGTAGGTTCTCTCACACGTTATTGTTCACACATTATGGACTATCTTGATTTAAGGTATATATTCTTGTGTCCAAGGTGTTGTATTAATACAATGAGGGGCAGTCCATATTGGTTGGTTTTGGAGAACCTATTTGACATTGTATCATTGTGTCTCTATACCAGGAAGGTTGATTTGGTGGAAATCCTGTATGATACAGGTTACATACATTATTTGTTGTCATCTACCTAAGCAGAGCAATAGGATAGCAATCTCTCTCTCTCTCTCTCTCTCTCTCTCTCTCTCTCTCTCTCTCTCTCTCTCTCTCTCTCTCTCTATATATAT